>NW_027284654.1:10000-19233 GCF_046629955.1 Centroberyx affinis | reverse complement strand
CCTCTAAAATGTAGTGGAGTATAAGTACAAAGTAGCATCAAATGGAAATACTCAAGTAAAGTACAAGTACCTCAAAATTGTACTTAAGTACAGTACTTGAGTAAATGTACTTAGTTACTTTCCACCACTGGTCACAGTAGTAGTAGTAGTAGTAGTCAGTGTAGTAGTAGTTATAATAATAGTAGTAGTAGTTACACTAGTACTAGCTGTACTGGTAGTGGTAATACTAGCTGTAGTTGTTCTGGTCATAATAACAGTAGTAATAATTAGTAATAATGAGTACTATCAGTAGTACCAGTAGCAGCAGCAGTAGTAGCTGTACTTATAGTAGTAAAACTAGTAACTACTAACAAGTAGTTGTACTGGTAATAATAATAACAGCAGTAGTAATTTGATAATAATATTTTCTATATAATCTTTTTTTATAAAGTTGTTTTCCTCTTGCTGTCTCTCTGAAGGAGAAACTGATAAAATGCAAAATCACAATATTCCATTTAACTGATATTAATAATTCATATTAGTCAATATTTAAATCCTTCTGTGTGTCCTTAACTCTTCTTCTGTGGTGGCAGCAGGTCACTGTGACCTCTGACCTCTGACCTCTGACCCTTCAGCTCTCACTGCTGTTGGAGGCTTTGATCTGTTCACACTGCAGGCTGATCACATGTGACTGGAATCTGGTTTGATTGTTTCTGTCTGAGCTGCTGCTGACATGATGACTGAATATTACTTATCAATAATCAATAATCTCTCCCTCGCTCCACAGCGACCTCAGAGAGGAGCGTCGCTCTGCCAAACACCGGTGAGATCAACTGCAGACGCTTCAGATCAATACTCACATCAGGATCAGGATCGATCAGTCACATGATCACATGAAACTTTATTGATCCTGTGGGAAGCAGAGAGAATCTCAGAGTCTCAGATAGTTTCTTCAGAGAGAGTTTGGTCCAAACTGGATTTGTGAACCAGGTTTAGAATGAAAACCTTCATCAGACTCAGACTCAGTGAATCTGCTCACTCACATCTAGTTTTTAACTAAATCACTTTTCTTTTAATACTTTTAAAGTTCTAAAAAATTTAGGACAAGAAAAACTTGTGATGATATGAATTACATATCATCTTTTTTTGTCAATATCTTTCAGCCCTAAACAAGACCAGCAGGTAAAGGATAGAAACCAAATCAATATGATCCACTTTGGAAGAAACGGCTCCTGGTAAACATTACACATTTATTAAATCAATACTGACCGTAATAAATAAAAAAAATAGAAGGATTTCGGGAAGGAAAGAGGAAAATTAATAATTATAATTTAAATCCCTGTTATCCCTAAATAAAGAATAAAAAAAAATAAAAAAAATCAATACTGACCAGAAAGAAGAAGAAGAGGAAGAGTTACTGAAGGATTTGTAATGTAGATTGTGCAAAAGCTGCTGCAACTCAATTACAGATGAGGAAAAATTACAATGTTTTCAATCTGCTGTGTGTGTGTGTGTGTGTGTGTGTGTGTGTGTGTGTGTGTGTGTGTGTGTGTGTGTGTGTGTGCGTGTGTGTGTGTGTGTAGAGGTGTGTGTGTCTCCCTGTCTGCCCTCTCAGTTCTCCTGCAGCAGTGGTTGCTGTCTGGACCAGACTCTGGAGTGTGACGAGGTTCAGCAGTGCAGAGACGGGTCTGACGAGAGCCGCTGCAGTGCAGGTAGGACTGGAAAATATCTGATGTGGTTATTTTGACTGATATTGAAATTGCGATATGATTTGTGATATTAGAGGGAATGATCACTTTTACATCATTATTCTCATTTTCATTAAAAAACGTATTGAAATGATTATGGTGTGATTTTTGCGGGGATCTGTACCAAACAAAGATGTTTTCTTCAGTCTGTAGAATATGATGTGTAGGCCAGGACATCTCTGCAGCACCACAATATTTACTTTAAAATGCTGTTTTGACACATTTCACCTTTAACAAATATTGCGCCTCCTGCGATTTGAAAATTGCAGCAGGCCATATTGAGATTTCGATAAAATTTCAATTAATTGTTCAGCCCTAATTGCAGGTCCCCCCCCCCCCACACACACACACACAGTCTCTCACACACACACAGTCTCTCACACACACACACACACACTCCAAACACGTTTCATTTCAAAACATTATCAACTTTGGAATGATTTTCTGTCTGAATCCATCTGTGAATATCTGTCTATTTATCTCGTAATGAAAAGTCTTCAAATACACATTTTATTCTACTGTACATATTGTGTATATGGGCAACATGTTAAAATGAAAATGAGGATTGTTAGGAAAAGGCTGTGGCTGATATTCGATAGTGTTGAATATCGCCATATCTTCCACAGTATCTAATATCAGGAGAAAGAAATTTTATGTAATTTAGAAGTAATGAAATGAAAAGAATGGGAAAAACAAAACAACTGTACCCCCCCCAGTATTTTTTAAATTATTTTTTATGATTTATTATTTTTAATATATTTATTAGCGTTTTCCTCATCTTCCTCTTGTTGCTGCAGTCTCTCCTGTCTCACTAACAGGGAGAGGAGAGTCAGCTGGTCTCAGTCTGATGATGATGACATAACAACACATTATATTCCCTCTGCTCCTCTGGCTTTAATGGAAATGAAAGATGCAAAACTGAGATTGAAAAGCTTCATGGAGGCTGATTCTGTCTGTCTCTCTGTCTGTCTGTCTGTCTGTCTGTCTGTCTCTCTGTCTCTCTGTCTCTCTCTCTGTCTGTCTGTCTGTCTGTCTGTCTGTCTATCTCTCTGTCTCTCTCTCTCTCTGTTTGTCTGTCCTCAGTGAACCAAACATTCAACCGTCTGTTGGAGATCGACGTGAACCAGAAGAGAGGTGAGACTGTCTGTCTGTCTCTCTGTCTGTCTCTCTGTCTGTCTGTCTGCCTGTCTGTCTCTCTGTCTCTCTCTCTCTCTGTCTGTCTGTCTCTCTGTCTCTCTGTCTGTCTCTCTCTCTGTTTCTCTGTCTGTCTGTCTGTCTGTCTCTCTCTCTCTCTCTCTCTCTCTCTCTCTCTCATGTTGCCAAAGCATTATTTCCATATTAAAGTCCAAAGTGTCTCATAACCCCCCCCCCCCCTCCCCCCCCCCCCCCCCCCCCCCCCCCCCCAGCCCGCTGCACCGAGCCCCCCCGGACCGGCTCGTGTCGGGCGAGTCACACCCGCTGGTTCTACGACCCTCTGAACAGGAAGTGCCATCGCTTCACCTTCGGCGGCTGTGATGGAAACGACAACAACTTCCAGGAGGAGGAGTCCTGCAGCAAGACCTGCTCCGGGGTCACGGGTCAGTACACAGGACCATGTAGGACCATGTAGGACCATGTAGCAGCATGTAGTACCATGTAGTACCACGTAGTACCATGTAGTACCATGTAGCAGCATGTAGTACCACGTAGTACCATGTAGGACCACGTAGTACCATGTAGTACCATGTAGTACCAGGAGGAGGAGTCCTGCAGCAAGACCTGCTCCGGGGTCACGGGTCAGTACACAGGACCATGTAGGACCATGTAGTACCATGTAGGACCACGTAGTACCATGTAGTACCACGTAGTACCACATAGTACCATGTAGTACCATGTAGTACCAGGAGGAGGAGTCCTGCAGCAAGACCTGCTCCGGGGTCACGGGTCAGTACACAGGACCATGTAGGACCATGTAGGACCATGTAGGACCACGTAGTACCACGTAGTACCACGTAGTACCACGTAGTACCACGTTGTACCACGTAGTACCACACAGTACCATGTAGTACTGAAAATTTGAGACATTGAGGACGTTTTATGTGAATTTTCTGTTTCAGTTTTTCTGATCCAGTTCATCTGAGTTCACATAAAAACTCAGCTGGTTTGAATAAGAATAATAAAGATTAAATAAATAAATATAAGAGAAGAGAAGAGAAGAGAAGAGAAGAGAAGAGAAGAGAAGAGAAGAGAAGAGAAGAGAAGAGAGATCTGAAGAAAAATGAGCAACAAATATTAAAATGTCAGAGTATCTTTCTGTTATTTTTCCAGATGATAATTCCTCTTTTCTGTATCTTTTCCTCTCCTGTGTGTGTGTGTGTGTGTGTGTGTGTGTGTGTGTGTGTGTGTGTGTGTGTGTGTGTGTGTGTGTGTGTGTGCAGAGCGCCATGTGTTTGCCAGAGGAATGTTTGAGCGGTTTGAGGAGGAAGAAAGTGAATCAGGTCAGTTTGACCTTTGACCTTCAGTCTGAGGTTCAGTAAACTCACTTCACACTTCTCACACAGAGTACTACAGAAAACTGCCTCATCATCATCAGTACTTGCAGTAGTATTTGTCACAGTGTTTCTCCTCCTCAGGCTCCATCGCCGTGGCGGTCATCTTGGCGGTGGCCATCTTGGCGCTGCTGGCCGTCTTGTCGTACTGCTTCCTGAAGTCCAGGAAGGATCGGTCGAGGCGGGCGGGTGCTGGCCCCGCCCACTCTGGCCCCGCCCACTCTGGCCCCGCCCACTCCGCCATGCCGGAGGAGCAGGACACGCTGGTGTACAACAGCACCACCAAGCCTGTGTGACATCACACCAGGCTGATGTTCCGCTGATGTTCTACTGATGTTCTACTGATGTTCTACTGATGTTCCGCTGATGTTCTGCTGATGTTCTACTGATGTTCTACTGACACTTTCTTGTTGTTTTACTGATGTTTCTTGAATTTTCTGCTGTTTCCTTTTGTTTTCCTGCTGTTTTTTTGCTGTTTCTTCTTGTTTTCTGTTGTTTTCCTGCGACTTCACTGTTGTGTCCTGTTCCTGTTGTTTTCCTGTTGTTTTCCTGTTGTTTTCCTGTTGTTTTCCTGTTGTTTTCCTGTTGTTTTCTGTTGTTTTCCTGTTGTTTTCCTGTTGTTTTCTGTTGTTTTCCTGTTGTTTTCCTGTTGTTTTCTGTTGTTTTCCTGTTGTTTTCCTGCTTTATTTGTGTTCCTGATAGAAGAATGATTGAGTGCAGATCTGTTGTTCCACTGATGGAAGAAAACTTCGCCACTGGTTTGAAGATTTCTCTTGAAACAAATTGCTACATCTTCAAATATGACAGATCATTTTTGAAACTAGTGAAATTTTTTCACCTGTTTATAGAATCTGTAGGAAGTTCACATCACACTCGACTCTTTTCTGAGGTGCTCCAGGTCAAAAAACATTAAAGTTGGAAAACAAAACTTCTGCACTTAGGTCCAAAGTTTGTGGACCTAAGTGTGCAGAGTTTTGCTCTTTCACCTGTTTATAGAAAAATGGGATTTGAAGCTTCAGCAGCAGGTGAAATACTGCAGTTGGACATTTTTTGCAGAATAATTCTGTATTTTAAGTGTTTGTTGTGTCGGGTTTCTGTTCTCAGGGAAAAACTTAAGGTTTTTATATGTTTTATTCCTTGTTTTGAATGTATTGGTGGAGCTTGTTGTGTTCGCCTCAGTCTGGATTTGCATGCTGACATCAGTTCTGATGCAAATGTAAAAGGGAAAACATGTAAATGGATGTACAAATCTGTTTCTAAGAACACAATGCTTTTTTTTTAATGAAATGATTGTAAATATGAAGGTGTAAACCTAATGTTTATTTTTTTTTAATTCACAAAAGCTGTTAATAACTGGTGTCATTTTCCTCAAAATTGTGTTTGTAAGTTTGAGAGTTTGTTTAATTTCTCAATAAAGACTCAATAAAGACATAAGGGAACAAAGTGGGATGATTTGTTGCATTAGATAATATTTAACTCAGTAGATTCAGGAATATTATTTACCTTCAGGAATATTTACTTTCAGAGAAATGGAGAAATGTTAGAGATACTAGAGATATTACAGAGGTTACAGATGTTAGATATATTAGAGATGTTAGAAATATTAGATGTTAGTGATATTATAGATGCTAGAGATATTAGAGATGTTAGATTTTAGCTATATTAGAGACACTAGAGATATTAGAGAGGTTAGAGATACTAGAGATATTAGAGAGGTTAGAGATATTAGAGAGGTTAGAGATACTAGAGATATTAGAGATAGCAGAGATCCAGCCTCCTCTGTGCAGCCAGGCTGTGACTCCTGCAGCTGGTTGGTTTGATTGTACTGATGATAGAGATATTAGAGATGTTGGAGATATTAGATATTAGTACATTCAGGAATATTATTTACTTTCAGGAATATTATTTACATTTAGGAATATTATATGGACCATCATGCTGCTGCAAGATTCATTCTGGTAGTTTAATATCAAATATCACAAATTATTTTCCTTTTGACACAACAGGCAGCTTGTGACTTTGCACAGTAAAAAGCAGGTTAAAGTGTCATCATTGAATTATTTAGTTCATCTGTTAACACTTTACAATAAGGGTACATTAATTAAGGGTTAGTTAATACTTATTAAGCATTAACTAACCCTTAATTAATGTACCCTTATTGTAAAATGTTACCAGTTTGTCTCCAGTAAAGATCAGATGCAGGAGTGAGACTTTGTTTTACTGGTCTGGTTTATGGTCTGGTCACTTTAAGGAGGCTGCAGGTTTTTAAACATCCCATGAATGTGAGTGATGTCATCGTGTTGACAGGCAGGGACTCGCCCGACTCAAACCGGTTTGCTGTCACACACTCGGCTCGGTCTGTGTTCGGTCAACACAGATTTCATGACACAAACATTCTGTAAACTTCTGAAGCTTCTGGTTTCTGTTCAGCCGGTCTGCAATGACGCAAAATACAAGATTCACCTTGTTTCTCCCTCCTGAAGGTCACTGGACCTGCTCTGCTCTGACTCTTATGAGATGTAATGGATTACTGCAGGAACACTTCAGTTCAGCAGTTCAGTCTGTTGGCCAGCAGGAGGCGTCAGAGTCTCAATATGACTTCTCTCTCTCCCAGTCTGTTTATAGTGAAAGATTAAATTAATAATTATAACAATAATCTAATTGTTGAATTTCAAAACTCATCCACTAAGAGAAGAAGAAACTCTCAGCTTCAGAGAAAAGACAGCTAATCTTCTTCTTCTTCTTCTTCTTCTTCTTCTTCTGTTCTTAGCTAAAGGGGTATTTCAGAAACCTAATCTGACCTCTTGGTACTGATCTCAGGTCAGTTTGTGGCTGTGAAGCCTGCCAGGGATTCAGACTGTAAACTGATCCTGGATCTGGGTCTGGATCTGGATTGGCCCGAGGGAACCGAGCTGTCCAATAGTCTGGGGACAATTACCAGGAAATCAATCAAATCAATCAAGCCGAAGTGCAGAGTATTGATCTGGGATCAGTGTGACCTTCAGCTGTCTGAGAGACTCAGGAGGATTCAGCTTCACACAGGAAGCAGCAAAATCCTAAAATGATGGAGATGATACAGATAATGGAGATAATAGAGATTATAGATATGATAGAGATAATAGAGATGATGGAGATGATAGAGATCATAGAGATGATGGAGATGATAGAGATCATAGAGATTATAGAAATGATTGATGACAGAGATGCAGTAGAGAAATGGTGGAGATGGTTGTGATTGTAGAGAGGTGGAGTTGGTAAAGACAGTGGAGATGATGGAAATGTTAGAGATGCTGGAGATGGTAGAGATAGTATAGAGATGGTGGATGATACAGATATGAGATGAGATAGTAGAGTTGGTAGAGAAGGTGGAGATAGTAGAGATAAACCCAGCTATCTCTCCTCTGTCCTGAAAAACCTCCTGCGAACAAACTCTGGAACATTCAGCTGGCTGACAGGCTGGAGCCGTGCTATGAATTTTAAATATGGTAGAGATATTAGAGATATTAGAGATGTTAGAGACAGTAGAGATAATCCAACCAGCCTCCTCTCTGTTCTGAAAAACTCCTCCAGACAAGTTCTAACATATTCAGCTAATTGGTTTGATTGTACTAATGTTAGAGATATTACAGATGTTAGAGATGTTAGAGACATTAGATATATTAGAGATTTTAGAGATATTAGAGATGTTAGAGATAACAGAAATGTTAGCGATATTAGAGATACTAGCGATATTACAGAGGTTACAGATGTTAGAAATATTAGGGATGTTAGAAATATTAGATATGTTAGCGATATTAGAGATACTAGAGATATTAGTGATGTTAGATTTTAGCTATATTAGAGATACTAGAGATATTAGAGAGGTTAGAGATATTAGAGAGGTTAGTGATATTAGATATGTTAGCGATATTAGAGATACTAGAGATATTACAGAGGTTAGAGATATTAGAGATAACAGAAATGTTAGAGATATTAGATACTAGAGATATTACAGAGATTACAGATGTTAGAAATATTATAGATATTAGAAATATTAGTTATGTTAGCAGTATTATAGATAATAGAGATATTAGAGATGTTAGGTTTTAGCTATATTAGAGATGCTAGAAATATTAGAGATGTTAGAGAGGTTAGAGATATTAGAGATACTAGAGATATTACAGAGGTTACAGATATTAGAGATATTAGAGAGGTTAGAGATATTAGAGATGTTAGAGATATCAGAGATAATCCATCCAGACTGTGACTCTGTCGACTCGTCAGACTCTTCCTGGTCTGTGAGCAGAAAACTCTTGTTGTGATAAACTGTCTGCTCTGCTGGACACCCTGGGGAAAATGACTATATTAATATTCCAATAATACTTCTATGATATTCCTGAAGGAACCTATAGGACCTCAGTCTGTGGTTCTCAGCCTGTGGTTCTCAGCCTGTGGTTTTCAGTCTGTGGTTCTCTGTCTGTGGTTTTCAGTCTGTGGTTCTCTGTCTGTGGTTCTCAGCCTGTGGTTTTCAGTCTGTGGTTCTCTGTCTGTGGTTCTCAGTCTGTGGTTTTCAGTCTGTGGTTCTCAGTCTGTGGTTTTCAGTCTGTGGTTCTCTGTCTGTGGTTCTCAGTCTGTGGTTCTCAGCCTGTGGTTTTCAGTCTGTGGTTTTCAGTCTGTGGTTCTCAGTCTGTGGTTTTCAGTCTGTGGTTCTCAGTCTGTGGTTCTCAGTCTGTGGTTCTCAGTCTGTGGTTTTCAGTCTGTGGTTCTCAGTCTGTGGTTCTCAGTCTGTGGTTCTCAGTCTGTGGTTCTCAGTGTGGATCCAGCAGCTTCTCTGCTGCGCAGGTTTGAAAAATGCTGCTGCTGCCTGACTTCCTACACTCTGAGAAAAGAGGGTTCTTCAGTGGTTCTATGGTTAGGGTGGTGGTTCTATAGAGAACCATAAGGACCCAAAGAATGAAATGAAATAAAATAAAATAAACCAGTAAAGCAGAGTAAAGAA
>NW_027284654.1:0-5000 GCF_046629955.1 Centroberyx affinis | reverse complement strand
CAGAAAGACAGAAACAGACAGAAACAGACAGAAAGACAGAAAGACAGAAACAGACAGAAAGACAGAAACAGACAGAAACAGACAGAAAGACAGAAACAGACAGAAAGACAGAAACAGACAGAAACAGACAGAAAGACAGAAACAGACAGAAACAGACAGAAAGACAGAAACAGACAGAAACAGACAGAAAGACAGAAACAGACAGAAAGACAGAAACAGACAGAAAGACAGAAAGACAGAAACAGACAGAAAGACAGAAACAGACAGAAAGACAGAAACAGACAGACAGAAACAGACAGAAAGACAGAAACAGACAGAAAGACAGAAAGACAGAAACAGACAGAAACAGACAGAAAGACAGAAAGACAGAAACAGACAGAAAGACAGAAACAGACAGAAACAGACAGAAACAGACAGAAAGACAGAAACAGACAGAAAGACAGAAACAGACAGAAAGACAGAAACAGACAGACAGAAACAGACAGAAACAGACAGAAAGACAGAAACAGACAGAAACAGACAGAAACAGACAGACAGAAAGACAGAAAGACAGAAACAGACAGACAGACAGAAACAGACAGACAGACAGAAACAGACAGAAAGACAGAAACAGACAGAAAGACAGAAACAGACAGAAAGACAGAAACAGACAGAAACAGACAGAAAGACAGAAAGACAGAAAGACAGAAACAGACAGAAAGACAGAAACAGACAGAAACAGACAGAAAGACAGAAACAGACAGAAAGACAGAAACAGACGGACAGAAACAGACAGAAACAGACAGAAACAGACAGACAGAAACAGACAGACAGACAGAAACAGACAGAAAGACAAAAACTGACAGAAACAGACAGACAGAAACAGACAGACAGACAGAAACAGACAGAAAGACAAAAACTGACAGAAACAGACAGACAGAAACAGACAGAAAGACAGAAACAGACAGAAAGACAGAAACAGACAGACAGAAACAGACAGAAACAGACAGAAACTGACAGAAACAGACAGAAAGACAGAAACAGACAGAAAGACAGAAACAGACAGACAGAAACAGACAGAAAGACAGAAACAGACAGAAACAGACAGACAGAAACAGACAGAAAGACAGAAACAGACAGAAACAGACAGAAACAGACAGAAAGACAGAAACAGACAGAAAGACAGAAACAGACAGACAGAAACAGACAGAAAAAGACAGAAACAGACAGAAAGACAGAAACAGACAGAAAGACAGAAACAAACAGACAGAAACAGACAGAAAGACATAAACAGACAAACAGAAACAGACAGAAAGACAGAAACAGACAGAGAAAGACAGAAACAGACAGAAAGACAGAAACAGACAGAGAAAGACAGAAACAGACAGAAAGACAGAAACAGACAGAAAGACAGAAACAGACAGACAGAAACAGACAGAAAGACAGAAAAAGACAGAGAAAGACAGAAACAGACAGACAGAAACAGACAGAAAGACAGAAACAGACAGAAAGACAGAAACAGACAGACAGAAACAGACAGACAGACAGAAACAGACAGAAAGACAGAAACAGACAAAGACAGAAACAGACAAAGACAGAAACAGACAGAAAGACAGAAACAGACAGAAAGACAGAAACAGACAGAAACAGACAGAAAGACAGAAACAGACAGAAACAGACAGACAGAAACAGACAGAAAGACAGAAACAGACAGAAAGACAGAAACAGACAGAAACAGACAGAAAGACAGAAAGACAGAAACAGACAGAAACAGACAGAAAGACAGAAACAGACAGAAAGACAGAAACAGACAGACAGAAACAGACAGAAACAGACAGAAAGACAGAAACAGACAGAAAGACAGAAACAGACAGAAACAGACAGAAAGACAGAAAGACAGAAACAGACAGACAGAAACAGACAGAAAGACAGAAACAGACAGAAAGACAGAAACAGACAGAAACAGACAGAAACAGACAGATCAAGACTGAAGAGTGTGGAGGAGTGTCAGACTGCTGGATGGATGGATGAGAGATGGATGGATGAGAGATGGATGGATGAGAGATGGATGGATGGATGGATGGATGGATGGATGGATGGATGAGAGATGGATGGAAGATACTTTCTCTCTTTCCTTCATTTCCTTCATGTCTTTGTGTCTCAGCAGTAGAGAAACAGATCTGAATATCAGAAAAGAAAATGAAAATATAAAGCAGCAGCAGTTCAGATGTTTCAGGTTTTCTTCACTGATCTGAAGCAGAAAACCTCCAGAGGATTCACCAGAACCACCAGAGTCCAGACTGGTAGATTCTCCTCTTCCTTCCTTCCTTCCTTCCTTCCTTCCTTCCTTCCTTCCTTCCTTCCTTCCTTCCTTCCTTCCTTCCTCCCCTGTGGTAACCTGATGTGTCCTCAGCAGTTTAATCTGTTTGAACCGAAACCAGAGTCAGCTGATCTGTTTCCACATGAAACCTCTCCACAGAGAAAGTGCTGAGGCAGCGTTTCTCTGTCAGACAGTCAGTCAGCTGTCTCACCTGTCTGTCTGTCTCACCTGTCTGTCTGTCTCACCTTCACCTGTCTGTGTGTCAGCAGGTTGATAAAATCAGCAGCAGTCTGTCTCTCTGTCTGGTTTTTCTTGCTGCTGTTTTGAAAAAAAAAAAAAAAGTAGATTTCACCACCGAGTCTGAAACAGAGAAGAGAAGAGAGAGAAGAAGAGAGAAGAGGAGAGAGATGAGAAGAGAGAAGAGAAGAGAAGAGAGAAGAGGAGAGAAGAGAGAAGAGGAGAGAAGAGAGACGAGAAGAGAGAAGAGAAAAGAGAAGAGAGAAGAGAAAAGAGAAGAGGAGAGAAGAGGAGAGGAGAGAAGAAGAGAGAAGAGAAGAAGAGCTTCCATCCAAACCTCCTGTCTGCCTCAGATCAGTTCAGGTTGATCAGAGTCTGAACAGATGATGCTGTGTTTTAAATGAAAGAAGAAACTGAAGTGAGATCAGTTCTTCAGACTGTTTCTCCAGATGTTTCTGCAGCAGTTTGGAAATGAACTGAAGTGGATCTGATCTGATCAGGATCAATACAGGATCAATACCATGTTCAACATGCTCAACCTGCAGATTCACCTGCAGATGTTCAGATGAAAGGAGGCAGCAGGTTGAGCTCAGCTGGAAGTGGAGATGCAGCAGAGTCCAGATGAAAAGAAAATATTAAATCAATAGAATAGAAGCAATTCTAAATATGAGTTTTATGAACCAACTGAAACTGTCATTTTGAGACTTGGAACCAAAAAGGAAATTTGTGTTTTTGAACAAAATGATCATTGTTGATATTGAGATGCAACTTTTTAACATGGATTTGGAAATTATTGACTGAATTTTATTGACTGAACTGAATTGATCTGAACCAAACCGATGCGTTGCCATGGTGACGTGATGTCACACTCCTCTCCAGAGAAACCCCCGAGGTGAAACTGAGGAAGTTTATCTGCTAATGAGACGCCTGGTCAGGAGGAGACAAATCCCTCCACACACACACACACACACACACACACACACACACACACACACACACACACACACACACACACACACCGCCTCAGAGACTTCCTATGGGAGTCCCAGAGGATGCTGGGATTTGGGCGGGGACATAATGACATAATGGCTGAGTGATTTGATTGGCTAAATATAGACCGGCATTCTTTGAATCTGGATGATGATGTCACATGCTGAGTGACATGAGCTTACAGAAGAATAAAAAGAGACGGAGACATTCACAGATGAGCTGAGGAGCAGAGCGAGGCAGAAGCAGCAGAGCACAGAGACTCTGTCCACACTGATCTGGTAACTCAGATTTGTTGTTGTTTTCATGTTGTTTGTGTTTCCAGACTGTTCTCTAAAAGTTTCCCGTCTGCACTGATATACAGAAATGACAGGAAAACAGTGAAATCTACTCTACTGGGCATGTGCAAGCCTCTGACCCGTGACCTTGATGTTGTTACCATGGTTACCGCTGTTTACGGAAGTGTTGTCATGGCCGCAGCGTCCAAATCGGGACAGAAGACGGACAGAAGCGAGACAGACGAGGAAGCCGAGCTGCTTCTGAAAGGAACGAAAGACGCCACAGACCGTCTGACCCCGCCTGAGGTCACATGACCGTCCCACGCCAGCGTTTTGGAAAAGCTCCGTTTTCCCCGTCCGCTGCAACACCAACCCGCCGTTCTCGAGACTTTTGAAAACGAAGACGCAGACGGCCCACGCTCGCTTCCTGATTGGCTCTTATCGGTCACGACGGGTCCTTCCCTGATTCGTCACGCCCCATGTGACCCTTTTCCGGAAGAAAACAAACGACATCAGCCTTGACTACCAGTGGTTAATTCAACATGGACCTTGACCTCTTTATCCTCTTGTCTTCCTCTCAGTATCAGTTCCTCCTCCTCCTCCTCCTCCTCCTCCTCAATCCAAGCAAAGAAATCTCTGGTTTTACTTTTCTCCATTGCTCTTCTTCCTCTGTGGTATTTTCTGCAACTAAGCGACCAACCGCCCAGTGTGTGTGAACGGTCATGTGATCTGTGTGGCTGTGGCCTCAGCTGAGTGTGGCTGGAAGGACAGAACGGAGAAATAAAGATGAGTTTTCACATTCACCGGATCAGTGCAGACGAGACCCGAGGCTCACAGCTTCCTCCTCTGCTGCTCTGAGATCTGCCGAGCGATCGCTGAGTCAGCGTATCGACCATCAGCTCTGTCTCCTAATGCTGCTTTAACCTTCTGAACTGCAGCTGGAAATCCAGTTAGAGAGACAGAGGCTGCAGGGGATTGGATTTACAGGAGTGTGTGTGTGTGTGTGTGTGTGTGTGTGTGTGTGTGTGTGTGTGTGTGTGTTCCAGGCTTTTTAGTGGTCTGTCTGTCTCTTAGTGAAGGCTGATTGAACCGTTAAAAGGTTGAAATGCACCCTGGAGAGCACTGTGTGTGTGTGTGTGTGTGTGTGTGTGAGAGTTTGTGTGTGTGTTTGTGTGTGTGTGTGTGTGTGTGTGTGTGTG
>NW_027284653.1:27500-29846 GCF_046629955.1 Centroberyx affinis | reverse complement strand
TGTGTGTGTGTGAGTGTGTGTGTGTGATGATATGATGATGACATGACAAATTACAATAAAGAATCTCCATTAGGGAATTATTACTGAACACAAGACACACACACAAACACACACTCTCTCTCACACACACACACACACACACACACACACACACACACACACTCTCCTCTCCAGGAAGCTGTGGGTAATTAGCAGAGAGGAAGTGCTAAATTAACCGAGCACAGTTGTAGTAGTAACATCATTACGCTGACACACACACACACACATACACACACACACACACACACACACACACACACACACACACAGACACACACACACACACACACACACACACACACACACACATACACACACACACACAGAGCAGGGTGATTGATGATCCAGAACTGTCCTGATGCTGTAGTGGACAGACAGACAGGTGGTTTATATTTGAGGCATATTTCATATCTGTCTCTCTCTCTCTCTCTCTCCTGTCTCTCTGTCTCTCTCTTTCTCTCTCTCTAGCTGGCTGTCCAGACTCTCTCATTAAGGAGTTGCATCATTTTCGGATTCTGGGGGAGGAACAGGTGAGACACACACACACACACACACACACACACACACACACACACACGCGCACGCACGCACGCACACACACACACACACTCTTACTTACTTATGGTTGTCCATTGAATCTCATTACAACTTCCACTTGTTAACGGTGAGAAGAAAAATGAAAATGGAAGAAAAAGAGAAATCCACAGGTTGATATTGACACAGTGAGACCATCTGCCAGCTGAGGCTCCGTCTGGTTCTGGTTCTGGTTCTGGTTCTGGTTCTGGTTCTGACCTTTATGTCAATGCTGCAGAGAGAATCCTGCAAGGTGTTTAGAAGACGGGACTGTTGTCAGTGTCTTGTGTTTAGTGGTCAGGCCAGACCAGACCAGACTGAACCAGACTAGACTGAACCAGATCAGACCAGACCAGATCAGACTGAATCAGACCAGACTGAACCAGATCAGACCAGAGCAGATCAGACTGAACCAGACCAGACTGAACCAGATCAGATCAGATCAGATCAGATCAGACCAGACCAGACCAGACCAGACTGAACCAGATCAGACCAGACCAGACCAGACTGAACCAGATCAGATCAGACCAGACCAGACCAGACTGAACCAGACCAGACCAGACCAGACTGAACCAGACCAGACCAGACCAGGCCAGACTGAACCAGACCAGACCAGACTGAACCAGACCAGACCAGACCAGACCAGGCCAGACTGAACCAGACCAGACCAGACTGAACCAGACCAGATCAGATCAGACCAGACCAGAGCAGAGGCAGCAGCAGGCTCCCTGCCCGCTCAGACTCGTCGTCCCACGGTGGAACCGGAGGATGTTCTCAGATTTCAGTCGGACGTCCCGCAGAAGCTCCTGCTGCACCGAAGGCCTTCGAGAAGCCAGGAAGAGTTCTGATGTTGCTCTCAGCACTTTTCCTGAAGCTGCTGTGCCGTAAACACCTTTAGTCCCTCTGTCTCTGGGGAAAGACTCCCTCAGTGCTGCTGGACTGTTGTGGTTCAGATGTAACTTCCCTCCCTGAGCAGCTCTGCAGGAGGATCCGGACCAAGGGACTACTGGTTCCCGACACGGCCGAGAGTTCCTGTATGAAGGTTGGTGGACGGTCGAGGTCTGGTATGGTGGAGGTTCAGGCGGTTCTTCAGGACGGAGCGGTGGTTCAGGAGGTCAGTCCTTCAAGACCCTCAGACCGTCGGCTGTGTTCAGGGAAGCTTCTGGGGCCATAAATGGATTTAATGGATTCGTACGGATCATTTTTGTCGCTGTGAGTTTGAATCTCCCGGATTTGTCCTCCGCTCATTCTTCAGGACCCACAACATGCTTGATTTTCCGGATGCCGGGTTGTGTTTCCCTGAGCGTTCGGTGCATGTGATCCAGAAAGGTCCTGATGGAGTCTGACATAGAAAACCACGAATCACAGTTGAGGGGGCGGGGCTCGAAGCCTCAGCGTCATCTCGGTGTGTTTGGTGAGCAGCTCGTAAACAGAAACGCTCCGTCTCTCTCCGGCGTCCGGCCCGATGCAGCAGACTGTTCCCAGATCCTCAGACGGTCTAGTCCAGATCCTCCTCACTCGGCTCCATTTAGACTTATTACCATTTAGTGGTTTTCTTGTCTGTGACTATTCACTGCAGCAACAGCAGAAATATGGGGGCGTGTCCTCAGACCTCCCCGCCGCCTCGCTCCGTCTCAGACAGGATTCCTGTCTGTCGGGACGTCCCGGTGGCTCACTGAGCGGAGCGTACCGTAAGGCTCAGTCCGACCCGGGTTTAAATCCGGCCCACAGTCA
>NW_027284653.1:12500-22500 GCF_046629955.1 Centroberyx affinis | reverse complement strand
GTTAACCAGCTCAAATTAGCATAACAAAACATGCATTTATAATTAGTTATGAATTGTCAGTTTAAAGAAAACATCTTTAGAATAGCTTGACGTCTTTTTGGTACCAAAAAAAGTTTATTTACTTGCATTAGTAAACAAGGTTTGGTGAAGAAGAGGATGATGTCATCATTATAAAACCACAGAAGGGTTACAGCTCGGTTGCTTGGTAACGACAGACTGCAATGCATTTTGGGACTGTCACCGTTTTAGTGACCGGGCTTGTTCACTACTTATTACAGTGCATTGTGGGAAATATGTAGTGCCCTAAAAATCATTCCACAATTTCATTTTGTGATTCAGACACTAACAAAAAATGTCTGATGTACGAATCAGAGCCTGAAACAGACAGAGATCCAGTCCAGTCACAGTCTGGAGACAAACAGGCGAGGTTAGGCGAGCCGAGGCGAGCTGAGGTTAGGCGAGGTTAGGCGAGGTGAGGCGAGGTGAGGTGAGCTGAGGTTAGGCGAGGTGAGGCGAGGTTAGGTGAGGTGTTTTCATGTTGTTTTTCAATTCAATATTTGAACCAGAACAAAAAATCTCACGAAACAGAAATGGTTTAAGTTGATAGAAATAATATATGTACGGAGGGCCACGTGATGCAGAGAGAGTAGGAGCGCCAGAGCCGAGCTCCCGGACTAAATACGTTTTCAAACATTTCAGAGGTAGTCTAATACGGCCGAAATAGCACGACCAAAGGAGTAATGTCACTGCGTGAACTTTGGGCAAAAACACCTGTAGACAGACGGGTTTTGCGACCCAAATCTCGAAAAACTCAGTTGGAACCAGAGACCAGCGGACCTGACAAAATGGCGGAAGGCGAGGAACTAGATGGCCTAGTGACTAAGATAAGTGACGGAGTATTTGCCAAACTCAGCTCCAGCTCGGATATAAAACTCGATCAGCCAAATCAGTGAGCTCGGTGTGCGAAAAGGTAAAAGTTGTCGAGAGAAGGGTGGAGGACGCAGAACAAAGAATCTCCGACACAGAAGACACGGTGTCTCAGCTGCTAGCTAAACTTCAGCACACCGAGGCGCGGCTGAGTGAGGCTATCGACAGGCTGGAGGACCAGGAGAACAGGTCCAGACGCAATAACATAAAGGTCGTCAACTTGCCAGAACGCACAGAGGGTGGCAACGCCAAAGACTTCTTCGAGACGTGGCTACCAAAAATCCTGAAACGACCGGATCAAGATGGACAGATGCCATCGCAGTCCTGCACAACTGCGGACGGAGGATTGTATTCGTCTTCACAACTACACGGATAAACAGCTGGTCATGCAAAAGGCACGAAACATGGGTGAAATCGCTGTCTCCGGGAACCGCATTCACCTCTTTGAGGATTTCTCACCCGCGGTGGAAAAAAGGCGACGTGAGTTTCTAGATGCAAAGAAGTCATTCTGAGCACTGGGGATTCCCTACAGGATGCTTTTCCCCGCCGTGTTGCGCATCACACATGATGACAAGGTCCAGCTTTTCAAAACCGTAGCAGAAGCACGGAGGTATGTTGAGGAGATGCAGAAAGACAGGGCATAATGGACAAAGGCAATGTAATCTAGAATTAAGTCGACAGTTTTCGTTTATGATGGTCATGCAGCTGAAATATCACACAAAGGAGGTTAATGGACATGACTAGTGCAGTTACGGACTGTGCATATAAAGTTTAAGTTGATGACATTTCTGATGTTGGAATTCATGTTGGAATGTGTTATTTTAAATGGGGGGAGATATTGAAAACACTTTTTGCGTGTATGGTTGGAATTATCTTGCTTTAGTATTGCCTTAGATGATGGTCTACTCCCCATACCTAACATCTGTTGAATTTATTGCTGGACACAGGGTTTATCGTTCAGGTAGGGTTGTGTCTAAGGAAACAACTGATTCACTGTTCTTTTGGTTATTATACTTTGTGACTGCACTAATTCCGCTATTGTTGATCGGAGACGGGTCTATCAACGAGTGTTTATTATTCACCCTACGTTTTGTGGCACATTCCTCCTTTGTCAATTGTTACCCCTGGAGAGTAGAGGAGGGGCGATGTTAATTGTACACCATAGGCTGCAGTGTAGAGACTGGAGAAGAAACATTAAGGTTGGCAATGTACACTGAATAGTTACTATCCCTGGAAGATGTTCTTACTTGATATAGAGTCTGGGGAGCTCTGTTTCATCCTACTAGTGTTTGCTTTGATGTTAAGTAGGGAGGGAAAGGTGTTAGAGACCATGAGGTTTCACATGTGCCCTATAGATAAGTTGAAGTTACAGCAGGTAGTTCAAAGACCTATGGAAAAAAAGTGGTTTTGTACATATTCAAAAAAAAAAGAAATAATATATGTACAAAGATAAATGTGAAATGAATGTTTTTCCAAAATACAAATAAAAAATACAGTGCATTGTGGGAAATATGTAGTGCCCTAAAAATCATTCCACAATTTCATTTTGCGATTCAGACACTAACACAAAATGTCTGACGTATGAATCAGAGCCTGAAACACAGAGAGATCCAGTCCGCTCACAGCCTGGAGACAAACAGGCGAGCTGAGGTTAGGCGAGCCGAGGCTAGGCGAGGCGAGGCGAGGTGAGGTTAGGTTAGGTGAGCCGAGGCGAGCCGAGGCGAGCCGAGGCGAGGTGAGGTGAGGTGAGGTGAGGTGTTTTCATGTTGATTTTCAATTCAATATTTGAACCAGAACAAAAAATCTCACATAACAGAAATGGTTTAAGTTGATAGAAATAATATATGTACAAAGATAAATGTGAAATGAATGTTTTTCCAAAATACAAATAAAAAATGTCAAAAAAAAAAGAAACAGAAACGGTTTCAGTGTGAGAAGCAGCTGGCAGTGAATCTTCAATATGAATCTCAGTTGGAATGTGAGTTGACCGGAGGAATCTGACGGGCGAACCCGGCCCACGGGCGGGACGCGTCACGCAGGCGGGGCGGAGCTCCAGACTCCTTTATAGCGTGTGGTTGTGTGCCAGCCGTGGTTTTCTGAGGAGAAATCAAGTAGGATACTTTGGAAAATAGGTAAGTTAAAGCATTTTCCACTTAAAATATTACAAAAATATGACCTGTGTACATGTGTACTGTTAATTTATTTTCATATGTGCTTTCAGCTGTGTGTGATCCTATCCATATTATTGCCTATTAACGTTATGTAAACAAGTTGACCGAGCGTTGCCAAGTGTAAAGAGTGCTTTACAGATTACTTATGTTTATATACATTATATACATTGCCAGTATTTTTCCACATAGATGATCGGCTTCACTGTGCATACTGAGTTTTAAGTGATAATGCAGTTGGTTCTGCAGGTTTGGAAGTGTATATTAACTGGTACTGAATTAATTAACTAGATCGTTTTAACTACAGGATCATGGATACACATTGATTTGATTGATTTATTTTAAGGTACTGCTGCACTCCTGACTGTGTGTGTGTGTGTGTGTGTGTGTGTGTGTGTGTGTGTGTGTGTGTGTGTGTGTGTGTGTGTGTGCAGACAGGATGTCCACCACCTCTCAGAAGCACAGGGACTTTGTGAAGGAGCCGATAGGAGACAAGGCGGTGACGGCTCTGCCCGGGATCGGAGACGTGGTGGGGGGGAGGCTGGAGAAGGAGGGCTTCGACAAGGTGAGGAGACTCCAGTCACATGACCTGGACTCCAGCCACAGTTTCAATTGCTTGAGACTTGACTTGCTGCATGAAGAGAAGACTTGAGACTTGACTGGACTTGACTTGGGTTCTGGTGACTTGGGACTTGACTCTGACTTGTACTCTGATGACTTGAAAAGGTTTCTAAAGTCTTGACTTGAGATCTTGTGTTTGTGTAAATGACTTAGATTGAAAGTGATGAGATTTGTTCCAGCAGACGACTGAATTTAAATTCTGTTTTCTGAATTTGTATGGAATGATTGAATTTATTGAAGTTGAAACTGATTATAGAAATCAAACTCATGATGCTCTTACCAAGTTTTTATCCTATTAAAACCATATTGCATTGAAAAGTCCTAGATATTTAGTTTTCTTTAAGATATTAAATTGATACTGGACTCTTGATTTGTTCTGACTTGACTTGCTGTTCTACATTTAGACTTGAGACTTGACTTTAATGACATGGACTTGACTTGAGACTTGTGACTGACTTGGGACTCGAGCAAAGAAGACTTGGTCTCACCTCTGCAAGATACACAAAAAAAAGTGATTTGATCGTGAGTCAAAAATGCTAACAGCCCAGAAATCACTGTTAGCCTGTTAGCATTTTGTGACTCAATCAAATCTCTGTGTTCTAGTCTCTAGTCGTCTGACAACAGAAACACAAAGATGTCAGTCACAGCAGCTGGACTGTTCTGATTTACTGAAACACTAAATCAGTCATCAGAGTCGGAGGAGACAGAAAGTTGAATTCAAGTGTCTTTATGTTCTGAAGGAGTTTCCAACAGGAAGAGCCACCTGATCTCTTTATTCTGTCGATGATCGAGTCGCAGAAATCAGGTTTGTAGCTGCAGCAGGAATCTGTCGAGTCGTGATGTCATCGCTCTTTCCAACATGGCTGAACAGAGCGCAGAGTCGCATGAGAACGGAAGACATTTCAGACAATAAAGCCGAAAATGAACCACAGGTACAAAATTTTATTTAAAAGACTTGGATATTATATTAACTAAAGTGCTGCGTTCAGGTTCCTGAGGTTTTCACATCCAGAATCCACTGAACCAGCAGGAGGTCGCTCGCTAGCTAGGATCGCTAACGTTAGCCTAGAAGTGTCAGGGTTAATGAACACCCTCACACAGCAGACACTCTCCTCCGACCATGAAGCACGAGAACTCGACCCGCTCAGATAGTCGAGTCGTGACGTTTTCCCGACTCGGAGAAAAGTGTGACCCGACCCGTTAGACCTGAACGCAGAGCGAGTCGCACTGCGGCGAGAAGCCTCTGAACCCTGCAGAGGAACGTCGGCCATGTTGGTGACAAAGGGTTTATACAGTCTCATTAAAATGTTGTCATGGAAACTTAAAACCAGTTGATGGAACAGTTGTGCCCCCTGTGTGTTCCAGGCCTACATGGTTCTGGGTCAGTTCCTGGTGCTGAGGAAAGACCCGGAGAAGTTCTCTGATTGGCTGAAGAAAACCAGAGGGGTGGACAAAGTGCGGGCCCGCTCCTGCACCAAGTGTCTGATGGAGTGGTGCGATGCCAACATGTGAGCCTGCTCCGCCCGCCGGGCCGGTCCGGTCCAGGCGGGTCCAAGCGGGTCCGGGCAGGTCCGGTCCGGTCCAGGGTGGTCCGGTCCGGCTGCAGAACGTCTTCGCTGAACTTCGGAGCGAAGCGGCCAATGAGTGCTTTGTGTTTTATAATCTCATTTGTAAAAGTCCTTTTATTGGAGAAAGTTTAAATAAAGGCATTGTGGTATAATGGTTTTGTGCCCTTTTGTATATTTTAATCTTTATTTCTCCAGGGAAAGTTCATCAGGTTTTCAGCAGACGCTCAAATGCCTAAATTGTAATTTCTGGTTACAATAAGCAGGATAAACCCACATCCTGAAGATGAAGACCCTGAACAGCAGCAGTTAGACTGTAAACAGGTAGAGGGAAACACCAGATCCAGACTTGGACCTGCTAACAACGGACCTCATGCAGGAAGCCATATACCAACACATTTTCTCTTTTTTTGTTCATATCCACGATTTGTTCTTATGTTGTTAGTACCCATTGATTTCTGGGATTCACCAATGTTTTCTTATTTTTGCTCTTAGGTGAGAGAAAATTTTACGAGTGGTCGAGAGACTCTGACCAAGATAAGAAAAAAACATCTCGTTTTCACAATCCACAAGTTGTTCCAACGCAAGGAAACATAAGTTTAAATTTGAGGAACATAAAAAAACGCATGAATACCATATAATAAAATTTAGATTATTATATGTTTTAGAGTAATTATAATGATTGGATTATTACATTTGTGGGCTAAAGAAATACTATTGGTCCATTGATCCCAATTAAGACTATAAAAATATTGTATTGTATATATTGATATTGTGTGTGTTCAGCTTCTGAACGGCTTACATGCTGCTCTGATGCTTTGTCCATCCAGACCTTACAGAGAACACCTTTTTACAGATCACACAGATCTATCTGATGAGGCGGATGAACGGCTGTGAGCCGGTTCAGATCACCAAGAGCAGCTCTCCACTGCTTGGCCGTGTGCCAGAGTATCTGCACACGGCACACCTGCCCTTATATGGTGTTTAGGGGGCGTTACCTATGCTAATGACAAACAATCAGCCACGCGCCTCCAAGCATAAAATGCCTAAAATCTAAAAAAAAAAAGAAAAGAAAAGGCTTCCTGTCTGTGGCCCTTCGTGACGCTCAGTTTGATTCGGCTCGCTGCAGCAACCTGCTGAGACCTGCACTTTTATTTTGGGTGCATTTTTATTTTTCCTTACTGTTTGGAACTAGCAGCACCTGATAACTATGGAAACTAAGCAACATCTCTGAAGAGGAAGTAGTTTGTGGAAAAAAAATGATGTCATCATATGAGGACAATGGGTTTACGCTGCTGCATTAAATGTAATTACCTTCTATTGGAAAGCACAAGAAAGTCACCAATATGCATCAAATTCATTATTTCAATGTAATAACCTTGCAGTGCAAAAACATAAACAACAAATAAAAACAATGTAGACTAATTTTATTGCATGCAGAACTACTGTTCTATCTATATTTAGTGTTTCTTTCGGCCCGGTTCCCCCTGACCTCTCCCCGCTCTCTGGATGAGGTTCACGGGACGTCCCGCTGTCCTCACACTGCGTGATTAACGGAGTTCTGGCTCTAAACCGTCACCAAAAAATAAAACTACAAATGCTGTTAATTGTAAATAAACAAATTTCATCATAAAAGTGTATGCAGTTTTTTTATCTCGTCTGCTTTTGTTTGCACCGCGGCGCTAGAATGAGTTTCCGGTGACCGACGCCATCTTGTCTCCAACCTCCTCACAGACAGAGCTGCTGCTGCCACTAGATGGCAGCAGAAACCTCATCTGAGCACAGCAGGTCTCAGTCAGCAGAAGTGATGCATGAGGCACAGCAGGCGGGGTCTGAGGAGGGTAAAGTCACCTGACAGGAAGGAGGATCTGGTCCCGCCTCTTCAGACCGGTGGAACAGAGTCTGGCCTCGTTCTTATAAGCCGCCTTTCCACCGCATGGTGCCGGCCGGCTCGGCTCGGCTCGGCTCGGCTCGGCTCGGCTTTTTTGGTTTTCCATTGGGCGAGCACCAGGTACCAGGTGCCATATCACCTGGGGAGCATTGAGGAGGTGCTATCTGCAGTGGAAAACCAGGTGGTGCTACCACAAGCGAGTCGAGTCGAGTCGAGTCCCCCCCCCCCCCCCGCCCTCTTCTTCACCCTCCTGCAGCAGTCACAGCTCTTCTTCGTTGGTTCTTTCATAGTTCAGAACAGTTCTCACGTTCCCCGTTGCCGGTTTCAGGGGAATTGATTTCTTGTTTCGACCGCAGAGTGAAACGTCCTGAGAGGAGAGGTAATCTATCCAGGAGACTCACACACACACACACACACACGTATTTAATGTCTCTCTCCTGTCTCTCTCTCCTCTCTCTCTCCTGTCTCTCCCTCTCCTCTCTCTCTCCTGTCTCTCTCTCTCCTGTCTCTCTCTCCTGTCTCTCTCTCTCCTGTCTCTCTCTCCTGTCTCTCTCTCCTCTCTCTCTCCTGTCTCTCTCTCCTCTCTCTCTCCTGTCTCTCTCTCTCTAATATAACAGTACAGCTTGTTAATGTTGGTGTGTGTCGCCCCCTGCTGGCTGCATCACTCCTTCATTCATAACAAGTCAGCTGTCGCTCGTTTCAGAAGAGACAGGCAGGAAATGTCTTCACCTGACCGAGGAAAACTGTCTGTCCTCGGTCAGGTGAAGACATTTATATTTAAGAAAGTATAAGACAGCGTTCCATACATACGGGGGGGGGGGGACATGTTGAAGAAGCAGATGATCCATACAGTAGAACAGGTTCCTGCTGTAGGAGTAGGGTACGTCGGATTGAACAAATAGCTTTTTAATCTCCAGATAACTGGAAGTGTTTGTTGGCAGTGTGCAGAGTGTCTTTTCAGCCCAAATAAGGGAGTGTGGCCCCGCCCCCTTTCAGTCTAACATGTAAATGAGCAGAGGAGTGAATGATGCTGAAGCCTTTAAGAGTCCAGCTCTGATCCTGATGTTCTGCTGATGTTCAGTTCAGATGGTTCTGATGAAAGAACAAATCTCTCCAGACTGAGTTTAGCGTTCAGTATTTCATGTTCAGATCTGTAATAACTTCACTTTCATCTCTGCTGACATCATGTCACCATTAACAACAGAACAGTTTCATTATAGGAGGAAAAACATGGATCTGGAGAATCTGAAAACTCAAAATGACAAAAACAAAACTGCATGTAGTGAATATAAAGATCTGTCTGCCCCGGTCAAACAGTCAAATAAATGTAAATAAATGTGTTATTCAAAAAGTAAAAATCTAGAAATCAAACCAGCGATACGTTGAAGAGCTGTCCTCCTTCCAGTCCTCATTCTGCATCCTGTGTATCAGTCAGAGTGTGTATCAGTCAGTGTGTATCAGTCAGTGTGTATCAGTCAGAGTGTGTATCAGTCAGTGTGTATCAGTCAGAGTGTGTATCAGTCAGAGTGTGTATCAGTCAGTGTGTATCAGTCAGTGTGTATCAGTCAGAGTGTGTATCAGTCAGTGTGTATCAGTCAGTGTGTATCAGTCAGTGTGTATCAGTCAGTGTGTATCAGTCAGAGTGTGTATCAGTCAGAGTGTGTATCAGTCAGTGTGTATCAGTCAGTGTGTATCAGTCAGTGTGTATCAGTCAGTGTGTATCAGTCAGAGTGTGTATCAGTCAGAGTGTGTATCAGTCAGTGTGTATCAGTCAGTGTGTATCAGTCAGTGTGTATCAGTCAGAGTGTGTATCAGTCAGAGTGTGTATCAGTCAGTGTGTGTATCAGTCAGTGTGTATCAGTCAGTGTGTGTATCAGTCAGTGTGTATCAGTCAGTGTGTATCAGTCAGTGTGTATCAGTCAGTGTGTATCAGTCAGAGTGTGTATCAGTCAGAGTGTGTATCAGTCAGTGTGTATCAGTCAGTGTGTATCAGTCAGTGTGTATCAGTCAGTGTGTATCAGTCAGAGTGTGTATCAGTCAGAGTGTGTATCAGTCAGAGTGTGTATCAGTCAGAGTGTGTATCAGTCAGAGTGTGTATCAGTCAGAGTGTGTATCAGTCAGAGTGTGTATCAGTCAGAGTGTATCAGTCAGAGTGTATCAGTCAGTGTGTATCAGTCAGAGTGTATCAGTGTGTGACGAATACAGTGTGTGATAAGACTCAATAAAACCGACCAATCAGAAACTCAGAGTGGAAACTTCATTTGGACTCATATTGTTGGACTGATGTTCTGTCTTTCACACTCAGAGACTCACAGCACCAGATACTCCTGTGAGCCTGGGATGATGATGATGATGATGATGATGATGATGATGATGTCAGAGTGAAGGGAAGGACAGGAGATCTCCTCTTTATGTTTTTTTGAACCTTTGTGAACCTTCAGCTCTCTGAGTCTCCACCCACAAGAAAGTCTAAATTCCATCTGTCAATTTCATCGCCGGGACAACCCTACCTGTCAATCAGTGACAGCCTCAGCCACTCTCATGGTGCACACACACACACACACACACACACACACACACACACACACACACACACACACACTAGATATTGGCCACTCTTATGGCCAATATCTGATTAAGTCATTGTAATTATTGCTAACTCTGCATATTCCACCATTAGAATAACTAACTAGTGTTGCTGGTCTCTCCATGTTGTTTATGCCCCCCCCCCCCCCCCCCCCGGCATGCAGATAAGAGCACCATAAACTGTTGAGCAGGGCAGCAGTCAGATAAACTGAGTGATCTGTAGGTTTTATGGCTTTGTTTTC
>NW_027284653.1:0-7500 GCF_046629955.1 Centroberyx affinis | reverse complement strand
TCGGATGACCCCAGTGGTGAGAGACAGCCCCGCCCACTGAGCGTTATCAGGGCTGTGATTGGTCTGAAATTTTTTTTCAAATTTTATTTTCAGAATCGAGATGAAAGACAATTCCTTCATCAAATGTCCATTGTCTTTAGCAGAGATCACAGAGACAAGTTAGTAGAAGTCAAGACGGGGCAGGGCAGGACAGGACAGGACAGGACAGGACAGAACAGGACAGGACAGGACAGGACACATTAGAACAGGACAGGATAGAACAGGACAGAACAGGACAGGACAGAACACAATAGAACAGGACAGGATAGAACAGGACAGAACAGGACAGGACAGAACACATTAGAACAGGACAGGATAGAACAGGACAGAACAGGACAGGACAGAACACATTAGAACAGGACAGGATAGAACAGGACAGAACAGGACAGGACAGAACACAATAGAACAGGACAGGATAGAACAGGACAGAACAGGACAGGACAGGACACATTAGAACAGGACAGGATAGAACAGGACAGAACAGGACAGGACAGAACACAATAGAACAGGACAGAATAGAACAGGACAGAACAGGACAGGATAGAACAGGACAGAACAGGACAGGACAGGACACATTAGAACAGGACAGGATAGAACAGGACAGAACAGGACAGGACAGAACACAATAGAACAGGACAGGATAGAACAGGACAGAACAGGACAGGACAGAACACATTAGAACAGGACAGGATAGAACAGGACAGAACAGGACAGGACAGAACACATTAGAACAGGACAGGATAGAACAGGACAGAACAGGACAGGACAGAACACAATAGAACAGGACAGGATAGAACAGGACAGAACAGGACAGGACAGGACACATTAGAACAGGACAGGATAGAACAGGACAGAACAGGACAGGACAGAACACAATAGAACAGGACAGGATAGAACAGGACAGAACAGGACAGGATAGAACAGGACAGAACAGGACAGGACAGGACAGGACACATTAGAACAGGACAGGATAGAACAGGACAGAACAGGACAGGACAGAACACAATAGAACAGGACAGGATAGAACAGGACAGAACAGGACAGAACAGGACAGGACAGAACACATTAGAACAGGACAGGATAGAACAGGACAGAACAGGACAGGACAGAACACAATAGAACAGGACAGGATAGAACAGGACAGAACAGGACAGGACAGAACACATTAGAACAGGACAGGATAGAACAGGACATAACAGGACAGGACAGAACACATTAGAACAGGACAGGATAGAACAGGACAGAACAGGACAGGACAGAACACAATAGGACAGGACAGAACAGGACAGGACAGAACACGACAGGACAGGACAGGATAGAACAGGACAGGACAGGACAGGACAGGACAGGACAGGACAGAATAGAACAGAATAGAATAGAATAGAACAGAACAGGACAGAACAGGACAGGACAGGACAGGACAGAACACATTAGAACAGGACAGGATAGAACAGGACAGAACAGGACAGAACAGGACAGGACAGAACACATTAGAACAGGACAGGATAGAACAGGACAGAACAGGACAGGACAGAACACAATAGAACAGGACAGGATAGAACAGGACAGAACAGGACAGGACAGAACACATTAGAACAGGACAGGATAGAACAGGACATAACAGGACAGGACAGGACAGAACACGACAGGACAGGACAGAACAGGACAGGACAGGACAGGACAGAACACAATAGGACAGGACAGAACACGACAGGACAGAACACGACAGGACAGGACAGGATAGAACAGGACAGGACAGGACAGGACAGGACAGGACAGAATAGAACAGAATAGAACAGAACAGGACAGAACAGGACAGGACAGGACAGGACAGGACAGAATAGAACAGAACAGAATAGAACAGAACAGGACAGAACAGGACAGGACAGGACAGGACAGGACAGAATAGAACAGAACAGAACAGAACAGAACAGGACAGAACAGAACACGACAGGACAGGACAGAACACAATAGGACAGGACAGGACAGAACAGAACACAATAGGACAGGACAGGATAGAACAGGACAGGACAGGACAGGACAGGACAGGACAGAACAGAACACAATAGGACAGGACAGGATAGAACAGGACAGGACAGGACAGGACAGGACACAATAGGACAGGACAGGACAGGACAGGACAGGACAGGACAGTGCTGTTATGGTAAGTCTGGTTCTCTCGGTTCTGTTCAGGCTCATCTGGCGCTCAGTCAGTTCCATGTGACAGACAGAATGACCAGACAGCAGTTCTACTACCTGAACCTGCTGGAACCAGAAGCAGGACCAGGACCAGGACCAGGACCTGACCTCAGCCCGCAAGGTATTACTAAAACTATAGTACTACTGTAGTACTACTGCCATTATCAGCAGTACTACTACTACTGCTACTGCTACTACTACGACTACTACTACTACTTATAATAACATTTATGTGTATATAAATATCTATGTGCATGTATGTCTCTGATCTACCTGTCTGTCTGCTGTACCTGTCTGTCTGCTCTACCTGTCTGTCTGATCTTCTGTTTTGTCTTCTAGAGAAAGTTGTCAGTGAGCCGACGTCACCAGTAAGTCTGTCAGTTACTGAAGTCTGTAGTTCAGTATCAGTCATCCTTCGTCTGTTAGATTTGTTTATTCAGTTATTCTGTATGAACTGCCAAGTAGAATAAAGCTTTTTAACCTTTTTTAAACCGAACTGAACTGAACTGGACTGGACTGGACTGGACTGGACTGGACTGGACTGGACTGGACTGAACTGAACTGAACTGAACTGAACTGAACTGAACTGAACTGGACCGGACCGGACCGGACTAAACAGAACTGGACTGGACTGGACTGGACTGGACTGGACTGAACTGGACTGAACTGGACTGGACTGGACTGGACTGGACTGGACTGAGTGTGTCAGATGTTAAAGTGAACTGTGTCTCTCAGCTGCAGCTGATAGTCCAGCAGGGGAAGCTGGACCTCATCATGCATCCCGTGGTCCTGAAACTCATCCAGGTCAAATGGGAGCTGTACGGCAGGTAAAGTCTGGTCTGGTTTAGTCTGATCTGGTTTAGTCTGATCTGGTTTAGTCTGATCTGGTTTAGTCTGGTCTGGTTTAGTCTGATCAGGGTTGACTGGAGATCATATTGAGAACAGGTCAGCCGGTGCGGGTCAAATGGGCCACACACACACACACAGGCGGGTTGGGATATGTGTGTGTGTGTGTCGGATCAGGCGTCCACCACCTGTCTCTCTCTCTCTCTCTCTCTGTCTGTCTGTCTGTCTCACTGTCTGTCTGACTGTCTCTCTGTCTCTCTGTCTCTCTGTCTGTCTGTCTCTCTCTCTGTCTCTCTCTCTGTCTGTCTCTCTGACTGACTGTCTGTCTGTCTGTCTGTCTCACTGTCTGTCTGACTGTCTCTCTGTCTCTCTGTCTCTCTGTCTGTCTGTCTCTCTCTCTGTCTCTCTCTCTGTCTGTCTCTCTGACTGACTGTCTCTCTGTCTGTCTGTCTGTCTGTCTGTCTGTCTGTCTGTCTCTCTGTCTGTCTGACTGTCTCTCTGTCTGTCTCTCTGTCTGACTGTCTCTCTGTCTGTCTGTCTCTCTGTCTGTCTGACTGTCTCTCTGTCTGTCTCTCTGTCTGTCTGTCTCTCTGTCTGTCTGACTGTCTCTCTGTCTGTCTCTCTGTCTGTCTGTCTCTCTGTCTGGCTGTTGTCTGTCTCTATCTGACAGACAGAAGCATCAGCTGACTGAACTGTAGCCAGAGATTTATCATAAAAACCACCAGACTGCTTTTTAACATCTGACTAGCTATTATTATCTGCTTCATATAATCAATTATTAGACTAGATATTATTAGATGGTTGATATGATCAATTATTAAACTAGATATTATCTGGTCTATCATTACTGTGATAAAAACAATCAGATCATATTTGGACTTGGAGAGTTTCTAAGAGTAAGAGGTCAAAGGTCACTCTTCCCTCTACCTCATGTCCAGGTTGGGGGCGTGGCTTCTCCTCATCCTCAACTTCCTGTTCATCGTTGCCTGGACGACCGTCGCCATCTCTGTCTCCGTCCAGCGAGACTCAAATCAGCCATACGTCTTTCCTCAGGTGAGGAGGTGACAGCTTCTTCACTTTAGTTTAGTTTGGTTTGGTTTGGTTTGGTTTAGTTTAGTTTAGTTTAGTTTAGTTTAGTTTAGTTTAGTTTAGTTTAGTTTAGTTTAGTTTAGATTGGTTTGGTTTGGTTTGGTTTGGTTTGGTTTGGTTTGGTTTAGTTTAGTTTAGTTTAGTTTAGTTTAGTTTAGTTTAGTTTAGTTTAGTTTAGATTGGTTTGGTTTGGTTTGGTTTGGTTTGGTTTGGTTTAGTTTATTCGTCAATAGAAAGTGAGATAGATGGCACAGTTTAAAAACTCTCAGCCAACAGTTTCCTCAACAACAAACCAGTACAAACTAAAACACATGGCAGAAGAGGTTCAGCAACAAAAACCCAATTAATAAATCTAAATGATTCCTATATTTCCAGATCATGGCAGATGTGGGTTAACTTTTCCTTTAATGTGCGATGGAAACTCGTTCCAGTTCTCAGCACCACGAAACTTAAAGAACATTTCCCCGTTGGTGTTAAACTCAGACAGAGAGAAGTTAGCAGTGCTGGAGGTGTTCATGTATCCCAGAATGCCTTTCTTCCTCATAGTGTTTTCCCAGCAGGACTGACCCTGCTCCTGTCTGCAGGACTGGTGGCGGGTGCTGGTGGTGCTCCTCGCCCTGCTCCTCACCCTGGAGGAGGTGCTGCGGGAGGTGCAGGACATCTGCGGCTCCAGGAGGAAGTTGCTGCGGTGGCGGCGCTGGGCCGAGCGACGCGTCGACGACGACCTGCGCTGCTGCCATCCCATGTGGCCCGAGGTCAGAAACACAGAAACACTCTGAGAACACTCTGAGAACACTCTGAGAACACTCTGAGAACACTCTGAGAACACTGTGAGAACACTCTGAGAACACTCTGAGAACACTGTGAGAACACTCTGAGAACACTCTGAGAACACTCTGAGAACACTCTGAAAACACAATGAGAACACTGTGAAAACACTCTGAAAACACACTGAAAACACAATGAGAACACACTGAAAACAGTCTGAAAACAGTCTGAAAACAGTCTGAAAACACTGTGAGAACACTGTGAGAACACTGAAAACACAATGAGAACACTCTGAAAACACTGTGAGAACACTGTGAGAACACTCTGAGAACACTCTGAGAACACTGTGAGAACACTCTGAGAACACTCTGAGAACACTGTGAGAACACTCTGAGAACACTCTGAGAACACTCTGAGAACACTCTGAAAACACAATGAGAACACTGTGAAAACACTCTGAAAACACACTGAAAACACAATGAGAACACACTGAAAACAGTCTGAAAACAGTCTGAAAACAGTCTGAAAACACTGTGAGAACACTGTGAGAACACTGAAAACACAATGAGAACACTCTGAAAACACTGTGAGAACACTGAGAAAAGCCAGTGTTTCAGTTTTGCCTTAAACGTGACTGGGTTTGTAGTCTGTTTAATGCTGTTAGGAACCTTTTTCTAATCCTGGGCACCCGAGTATCTGAAAGACCTTTTACCATCTGGCTCCTGATCCTTACCAGCGTCAGATTTGCTACACTAGACCTGGTGTTGTGCCTGTGAGTCTCTCTGACCTGCGGGAAGAAATTTAATAAGTTATTTAGAGCTACACCATTTACAATTTTGTGAACCTGACAGAGTTTTAACTGTGTCACTCTGGACTCCACAGGGAGCCAGTTTAGCTGCATGAACTGGTTCCTCCCTATGTGTTCTCGTGGACCGACACCTAGGAGCACTCTGATCAGTTTATTTTGGGAGACCTGAAGTTTTATCTTCCACAGCTTGGGAAGACTACAGTACCAGGATGTGCTAGTGTAATCAAAGTGGCATTGGATTAAGCTGGATGCCACGAGTTTCCGACTTTCCCTGTCCAGGAACACTGACTTGGCCAAGAACTTAGTTCTGGCGTTCACTTTTCCTACCACTTTCTGGGCCGTACCTGCTCCCCCTGCATTGCCGTCAAGTGTACAGCCCAAGTAATTGACAGATGTTTTAACGGAGATGTCATTACCCTTAAAATGTATTTTGAAATCCTTAGCTTTGTTTAATCTGGGTTTGGAGCCAAACAGTATTGATTCAGTTTTCCCAAGGTGTGAGGAGAGTTTATTATCAGAGAGCCATACACTGATGTTAGTCAGCTGTTCGCTGAGCCTTTCCTGGAGCTGAGCCAAGTTTTTGTCAGCGACCACCAGAGCTGAGTCGTCTGCGTACAGGAACAGTGAAAACACTGTGAAAACACTCTGAGAACACTCTGAGAACACTGTGAGAACACTGTGAGAACACTGTGAGAACACTCTGAGAACACTGTGAGAACACTGTGAGAACACTGTGAGAACACTGTGAGAACACTCTGAGAACACTGTGAAAACACTGTGAAAACACTGTGAGAACACTGTGAGAACACTGTGTGAACACTGTGAGAACACTGTGAGAACACTGTGAGAACACTCTGAGAACACTGTGAGAACACTCTGAGAACACTGTGAGAACACTGTGAAAACACTGTGAGAACACTCTGAGAACACTCTGAGAACACTGTGAAAACACTGTGAAAACACTGTGAGAACACTGTGAGAACACTGTAAAAACAGTGTGAGAACACTGTGAGAACACTGAGAACACTGTGAGAACACTGAGAACACTGTGAAAACACTCTGAGAACACTGTGAAAACACTGTGAAAACACTCTGAGAACACTGTGAGAACACTCTGAGAACACTGTGAAAACACTCTGAGAACACTGTGAGAACACACTGAGAACACTGTGAGAACACTGAGAACACTGTGAAAACACTCTGAGAACACTGTGAAAACACTGTGAAAACACTGTGAAAACACTGTGAGAACACTCTGAAAACACTGTCAGTATTAGCAGTAATAGTGGTAGTAGTAGTGGTAGTATTAGTAGTATTAGTAGTAGTAGTAGTAGCCTAGTAATAGTAGTAGTAGTAATACATTATACTGTGGAACAACCTGCTAGCTAAATCAAATATTTTATCTGTAAACTCATGTTTATATTTATTTGTTATTTGTTCCAAATGTATTATTGACTAATTTACTATTATTGGCTGTTATTATTATTCTATTTTTGTATGTGTTGTCATTTTCTGCTCTTCTGTTGTTTCTGTGCAGGAGAAACTTTTCCTTCAGGACCAAACCAGACAGATCCACAGGATGAGAGGGAGCTACCGCCAGGACCTGTGGTACACACACACACACACACACACACACACACGCACGCACGCACGCACGCACGCACGCACGCACGCACGCACGCACGCACACACACACACACACACACACACACACACACACACACACACACACACACACACACACACAGAGA
>NW_027284652.1:5000-9317 GCF_046629955.1 Centroberyx affinis | reverse complement strand
CTTTCTATTGGCCGATTTCACAGGTCAAAGTTCATCAAAAATTTGAACTCTGCACAAAGGCGAAGTGTGAAATTGATTCGCAAAAAATAAATTCTCTTATAAGTATCAAAAGAGAAAATGATGCCACTGCACTGTCAATGGTGGTTTGTTACAATCTTATGGATAAATTGATGCCTGGTGTTACTGGTGATACTGTTGTTACTGGTGATACTGGTGTTACTGGTCTTACTGGTGATACTGGTGTTACTGGTGATACTGTTGTTACTGGTGATACTGGTGTTACTGGTGATACTGGTGTTACTGGTGTTACTGGTGATACTGGTGTTACTGGTGATACTGTTGTTACTGGTGATACTGGTGTTACTGGTCTTACTGGTGATACTGGTGTTACTGGTGATACTGTTGTTACTGGTGATACTGGTGTTACTGGTGTTACTGGTGTTACTGGTGTTACTGGTGATACTGGTGTTACTGGTGTTACTGGTGATACTGTTGTTACTGGTGATACTGGTGTTACTGGTCTTACTGGTGATACCGGTGATACTGGTGTTACTGGTGATACTGGTGATACTGGTGTTACTGGTGTTACTGGTGATACTGTTGTTACTGGTGATACTGGTGTTACTGGTCTTACTGGTGATACCGGTGTTACTGGTGATACTGTTGTTACTGGTGATACTGGTGATACTGGTGTTACTGGTCTTACTGGTGATACCGGTGTTACCGGTGATACTGGTGTTACCGGTGATACTGGTGTTACTGGTGTTACTGGTGATACTGTTGTTACTGGTGATACCGGTGTTACTGGTGATACTGGTGATACTGGTGATACCGGTGTTACTGGTCTTACTGGTGATACCGGTGTTACCGGTGATACTGGTGTTACTGGTGATACTGTTGTTACTGGTGATACCGGTGTTACTGGTGATACTGTTGTTACTGGTGATACTGGTGATACTGTTGTTACTGGTGATACTGTTGTTACTGGTGATACTGGTGATACTGTTGTTACTGGTGATACTGATGTTACTGGTCTTACTGGTGATACCGGTGATACTGGTGATACTGGTGTTACTAGTGTTACTGGTAACAGACTGGAGGAAATTAATTTCTAGTGACTTTTTTATCATGAACAGTGAGGCAACAGACTGAGGCTTTAATGAAGTATTTTACTGTATCAAGATACTCTAACACTGCTGTACGTTCATATACTGAGACTTGTGTGCAGGCAGGCAGAGGCAGGCACACACACACACACACACACACACACCCAAGCAAACAACAAAGAACAGGCATAAACACACACATACAGACATATAGATACAGACATTCAAATGCACACACACACACACACACACACACACGTAAGCACACACTCACCCATTGACACACACACTAGCATTCAAGCAAGAGCTGACTGACAAGCACACACACACACACACAAGCAAGCAAGAAGAGATAGGCAGGCAGGCTGACAGACACACACACACACACATCCATCAAAGGAAGCAAAAAGACACACATACACACACACACACACACACACACACACACACATACATGCCCACACACACTCATCCAGCTCATGAAGGATCCAGACTTAAAAGCTCGCGTGGGCGTCGGAGATAATCTGTCCCCGCTCGGCCCTGACCCGCGCCTCCCATAATTCAACATAAAATCCAAAACACCATTAGCACTTCTAATCAAACTCTTATTGAGCCAAAGAAAGGGAAGAAAAGAGGCGGCATAATGAGGCTGTCTGGCTGCATCCAATAGGTGAGAAGGCTTTCAGCGCCGCCGCTGACTCCAGTCTGGGCTGGATGTGAGAACTTCAGCGTGACCCTGCAGGAGTTCACCGAGTCCGAGTCCCCGCAGACGCTCTTCAGTCACCGGGCCTGAACAAACTGACGAGGACTTCGTCTCGAGGAACGACGACTCGCCACGGAGGAGAGGAAACCAATAAACCAGATTTTAAAGGAGGAATACGTTGAATTTTAAAGGATAAATGAGTCATTTTAAAGGAGGAATAAGTCAGATTTTAAAGGAGGAATAAGTCAGATTTTAAAGGGGGAATAAGTCAGATTTTAAAGGGGGAATAAGTCCGAATTTAAAGGAGGAATAAGTCAGATTTTAAAGGGGGAATAAGTCAGATTTTAAAGGGGAAATAAGTCAGAATTTAAAGGAGGAATAAGTCAGATTTTAGAGGAGAACTAAGTCAGAATTTAAAGGGGGAATAAGTCAGATTTTAAAGGGGGAATAAATCAGATTCTAAAGGAGGAATATGGCAGATTCTAAAGGAGGAATAAGTCAGATTTTAGAGGGCAAATAAGTCAGATTTTAAAGGAGGAATACGTTGAATTTTAAAGGATAAATAAGTCATTTTAAAGGAGGAATAAGTCCAATTTTAAAGGAGGAATAAGTCCGATTTTGAAGGAGGAATAGGTCAGATTTTAAAGGAGGAATACGTTGAATTTTAAAGGATAAATAAGTCATTTTAATAGAGGAATAAGTCAGATTTTAGAGGGGAAACAAGTCAGAATTTAAAGGGGAAATAAGTCAGATTTTAAAGGGGAAATAAGTCAGATTCTAAAGGAGGAATAAGTCAGAATTTAAAGGAGGAATAAGTCAGATTTTAAAGGGGAAATAAGTCAGAATATAAAGGGGGAATAAATCAGATTTTAAAGGAGGAATAGGTCAGATTTTAAAGGAGGAATAAATCAGATTCTAAAGGAGGAATAAGTCAGATTTTAGAGGGGAAATAAGTCCGATTTTAAAGGAGGAATACGTTGAATTTTAAAGGATAAATAAGTCATTTTAAAGGAGGAATAAGTCAGATTTTAAAGGAGGAATAAGTCAGATTTTAAAGGAGGAATACGTTGAATTTTAAAGGATAAATAAGTCATTTTAAAGGAGGAATAAGTCCGATTTTAGAGGGGAAATAAGTCAGAATTTAAAGGAGGAATAAGTCTTTTATAATAATATATAATATTATATAATAAGATTTTAACAGGGTGTTCTCACTGTGAGCGACCTGGTTGATGTGTCACTTTGTAATCATTCCCATCATTTCCATATGTGCTTCAGTTATTATAATTATTATTGTCACTGAAGAGCCTGAATGAGCCCCAGCTGCTCTGACCTTAAACCCAGCAGCTCGACTCAAACAGATTCACTGCTGTTAATAAGTGCAGCTTCTTTCACAGAAACACAGAGAGACGGAGAGGAGGAGGAGGAGGTTAGAGCGAGGAAGCCATGTGACCTTTCAGCTGCCACTCGCCTCTTCAATAGACGCCATCAAAAGGCTTCGGATGCCACTTCTGATACTTGTCCTGCTCTCCAGAGGCCACCGGCTTCAAGGCCTTTCTGCACAGGTTTGTTTCCTGTGTTTAGTTAAGTTAGTTAGATCCAGTTAGATCTAATTAAGTTTTAATGCTACACACCTTCTGGCCTGCAATCATCTGGTTTTTGTGATCATTTAAAGGGTCTCTGTCATAGGAATTTAACTTTTCCTCTATATGATAATATCTGATCAAAGCTGTGCAGTTAAATTTAAAGTTATTTTCAAAACTCCATCCTGTTTTCCAGGCAGTTTCAGTCTAACTGCAGGAAATGCATCACAGCTGGACTCGCTCCTGATTGGCTCCCTCATGAAAGAAATACTGGAATCCGTCCAATCAGGCCAGTTTGCAGCATTTGAACTGGCCAATCAGGGTCCAGCGTTGTGACTGTTCTGACTTAGTCTTCAAAATCTGTCAACATTTATCTGCAAAACATCATGAGGGACATTATTCTGATCCTGAGCCACAGTACAGCCTACTTGAAGGCAAAATCCTGAAAACTGAATAATATGAGAACTTTAATTTATGGACCATATTTCATGTTGCCACCATCCGGTCTTGGCGATCGCTCCTGAGCCCCGCAGGAGGGAGTCTCAGACGCTGGTGGGTTTTGGCGGTGGTGAATTCATCTGCTCTGGCAGGTAACCAGCATTTGTTTGGAGGTTCCTTCCTTTTCCAAAAGCTAATTAGATTAATTCATTAAATACTGAAAGTGGCTGCTGAATTTCTGGAAATGTTTCCCCTTTTGTGGCTGATAGAAAAACTCAGTTCCTTTCCTTGGAGAAAAACTCAAGTAAAGATCTTGGCAAAGGAGCCTCAGTTGTAATTTGGAGGTCTTGGTGTTTCATCTGTGATCAGAGCTGTTTTTTAAATATTGAGAGTTGAACTGATTCCTAAACTGGGTCAAAGGACCTGCAGGGGTTTCTAGGGTTCTCAGCAAAATGATGAATAGTTAATTTCACCTTAATTTAATTAGTTT
>NW_027284651.1:17500-20763 GCF_046629955.1 Centroberyx affinis | reverse complement strand
CAGTTTTAATGAAATGAACACACTGAATCCAAACATCTTCTCGTCCTATAATCAGCACGAATGAAAAAGGAAAAATATTGAAAAACGCTGAACGTCTATAGAAAAAGTTCCTTTATTTGACATGAGATAAAAACAATGTAGGGAATGTAGGCCTATTGTTGCTGCTGCGGGGAAGACAAAAAAAAAAAAAAAAGCAAAACACATGAAACTGTTTTTTTTTCTCTTGAGCTGAACTTTGGCCGTTTGAAACCTGCTGAAACCCTGATGCATAATTTAAAAAACACAAAGGCTTCAAGGAGAAAATAAGCATTTGTTTATTCCTGGAAAACTGACCTCGTTATTATTTAATTTTGCATTATTTTTATTTTATGCTCTATTTTGTGTTATTTTATTTTCTTATTTCATTTTGTTTACTTTTCTTTTTTTAAAATCCAATTTTGTTTCAGATTTTATTTAATTTTATTTATTTTATTATTTCATTGTGCGTGATTTTTTTTTATTCTCTATTTTGTATTTTTTTTTTATTTCATTTTGTTTTGTATTTTCATTTTATTCTCATTTTGTTTTATATTTTTATTTTATTATCTCATTTTGTTTTATAATTTTGTCTCATTTTGTTTTATATTTTATTTAATTATCTCATTTTGTTTTATAATTTTGTCTCATTTTGTTTTACATTTTTATTTCATTATCTATTTTTTTTTTATATTTTGTCTCATTTTGTTTTATATTTTTATTGTAGTATCTCAATTTGTTTTACATTTTTATTTCATTATCTAATTTTTTATTTTGTCTAATTTTGTTTTATATTTTTATTTCATCATCTAGTTTTCTTTTATAATTGTATTTTATCCTGATAAATGAAGTTATAATATGTCACATTGTTTGTGTTTCAGGTGCTGCAGTCCGCCAAGGAGCAGATCAAATGGTCGATACTGAAATGATTCGCAGCAGAATGAAGCAGAACCTTCTAGAAAACTCTAGCGAGCGTTTCCAGATGACAAAACTATTTTCTCGTGATAATAACAGATTAAAGGGACGCTCAGCTTTACAAACCTGTAGGCCGATTTTAATAGCAGTTAACTAGCGGATGATAGGATGTTTTGTTTCTTTTGCTATGCAAAGGCATTTTGTTACATTGTATATGAAATCTAATAATCTGTATTAATTTATTTGAGTGTAGTTAAGACTGCAGGAGTGTGGAGATTCAACGGGCCTACTGACTGTTTAAAACATCAGAAAGTGTGTCAAGTTCCAGTTTTACCCCAATATGAGAGAAACCATCACCTGTCGTATTCTCAGTCTGGTAAAACTTTATTTTGGTGGAGCAGGTTCTTCCACACTGTCAGTTACACTTTTACACATGCAAAAAAAAAAAAAAAAAAGATATGTAATAACTAGAAAGAATATTGTTATCCGATGTTCTTTGCATAATATTTCTAAAAACACAGATGACACACACAGACGCATACGCACACACCCGCATGCGCGCACGCACACACACACACACACACACACACACACACACACACACACACACGATCATCTCAGTGTCAGTAGGCCTGTAAAAACACTTTAATGTGTTTTGTAAAACTTCTTTTAAGACTGTAAAGGAATGTAATGAAGCTTTATGAGACTAGGTTACATCTGTGTGTGTGTGTGTGTGTGTGTGTGTGTGTGTGTGTGTGTGTGTGTGTGTGTCACAGAAAAGCCAATATGTTACTATGTTGCACTGTTTGAATCACAGTTAAACCCTTATTTTCTGGTGTAATTTTTCCTTCAGATTGAACACATGAAGTTAAACTGGCGTCTGTGTTGATCTTTTGAAACAAAGGGACCTTAAGGAACAGAAATAACGTCTATTTTACTAGTAAAATGCCAGCTGATAAATAGTTTTTGAATATTTTCTTAGTCGACGAAAAAAACAAAGCCAAAGACAAAGAAATTAATATTTTGTTTATGTTTTTTGATTTTTGTGAAAACGAATTTGGCATTTTGTCTGATAGCCTATTTGTCCGCCATTTGTGAGGCTGGTAATAAAAATGTGTTTTCCTGGTTTCAGTGAGTCTTCTCCTTATTTATTCGTTCCTTCTTTTAACACATTGTGGAAATCATCTCTTTACAACCTGATCCACAAAAACTATTTATTATTAAACATTATCATCTGCTGACGTGTAAAAACACAGTAGAACCGGCGGAATATTCTCATTTAATATTATTTGACCGCTGTGCGTCTTTTGACCAATCAGAATTTAAAAACTACGACCTCCTGAATATTAATGAGCTTCCTCCAAAACGCAAACCCCCAGGGAAGCGTGGTCGCGGATGTGATTGGTAGACAGTTGCTGACGTCAGAGACACACGCCTATACTGTTCCGGCCAATGGGGCGTTCTGGTTTTACGCTCCGGGGATGTGATTGGCTGGCGGCGGAGGCGAACTGTCCAATCCTGCTGCTGCTGAACCGTCCAACGTCCCGAAATCTGAGATGAGACGAGAAGATCTTCAACTTTTAACGGTGAAACTGAGTTTGTGCAGCAGCAGGAAATAATAATGATAACAACAACAACAACAACAACAACAACAACAACAACAATAATAACAATAATAAGCTTTTTTTGTACCGCACCTTTCATACACAACATGCAGCTCAAAGCTTTACATCAATAGAAGGCTAACAAATTAAAAAATAAATTAAAAATGCAATAAAAGAATAAACAAAATGCATTGCATTAAAATAATAGAAGATATAAAACGATAAGAATATGCAAATAAAAGAACCTGGAGATTAATGGAGATGAATCCCTGAATCTAATAATATTTACCACCAAAACCTGCTTCTATCTGCCTAATTTCTGACTAGATATGATGATTATTATTATTATTATTATTATTATTGATATTACTATCATCACTAGTATGATTATTAGTCTTAGTATCATTAGTCTCGGTGAGCTCGCTGTCAGAGGAGCATCCTGATGTCCTGAAGCGTCTGATGGGATTTTGTCATTTTAGATTTCTAAATAGATTTCTGTCGATTTTGTTTGATCTTTAATCTCTTTTCTGATGATGAAAACTACAACACGTCACACTCAACCGACACCCAATCAAATACACACACACATCAAATATGAAACATCCCAGTGGCACTATAGGATAAACATATAGACTATACCATGAAGTACTGTGAGGTCACTAAACTCACTACTGAGTCACTACTGAGTGTTGTGTAAGGAGTTGCTTTGTATTAAATACAATTAATGTA
>NW_027284651.1:5000-12500 GCF_046629955.1 Centroberyx affinis | reverse complement strand
TCAGCCTCTATCACTCTGTCATGTTTAAAATAATTCACTCTGTTTGATTTGGCACTGTGATGCCGAGGTGTGTGTGTGTGTGTGTGTATGTGTGTGTGTGTGTGTGTGTGTGTGTGTGTGTGTGTGTGTGTGTGTGTGTTCATGGGTTTAAGTTATGAGTCATGGGATTACCACAGCAGAGAGAGAGAGGGGGGGGAGAGAGAGAGAGAGAGAGAGAGTGAGAGTGAGAGAGAGAGCAGGGTGGAAAAGAAAGAGAAAGATGGAGACATTTTAGATGGTGATAGTAGCATTTATACTCTAAAAACTATAATAATAATATATATGTATACATTTTAAATCACTTTAATTTCCCTAATACTCATACTACCTAATACACAAGTGGTTCCTTTTTTTTCATTTTCTAGTTTTTTTAAATTGGTTTGTGGCCTGAATGAAAACCTGTTGAAGTGGAAATCCTCCTGACGTTTTATTTTTTTCCTCCATCTTTGTCCCTCAGCCTCACTGTGGTGTTTCTGCACCGCTCTTCCCACAGATCACCTGTCAATCAAACAGTGTGGGCGGAGCTTGGAGTTTCTGTTGCTGCAGTTTGAGTAGGTTTTTTTCCCCAGGAAAGAACGACCGGCTGTTCAGCACAGACAGTGGAAAACCTGCAGGTCCTGATATGTGTATCTGGTTCACCACTGCTCTGGTTTATATACGGGAACACAAGACACACGCTCACCGCCATTGGCTGGAGGGAATTAGCATGCAGCTGCCGATTGGCCGAGGCTCTGACATTGACAAATTGGCCTCGGGCGGATTGGCTGTTCAGGTTTGTGATGTCGGCGAATGTGGGTGGGGCGAGAGAGGGAGGGAGAGACATAGGGAGAGAATGGGAGAGAGAGAGAGTGGAAGAGAGAGAGAGAGAGAGAGGGCGAGAGAGACATAGGGAGAGAATGGGAGAGAGAGAGGGAGAGAGAGAGACATAGGGAGAGAATGGGAGAGAGAGAGTGGGAGAGAGAGACATAGGGAGAGAATGGGAGAGAGAGAGTGGGAGAGAGAGACATAGGGAGAGAATGGGAGAGAGAGAGAGGGAGAGAGAGAGAAAGAGAGACAGAGAGAGGGGGAGAGAGAGAGGGAGAGAGACATAGGGAGAGAATGGGAGAGAGAGAGCGGGAGAGAGAGAGAAAGAGAGACAGAGAGAGAGAGAGAGAGAAAGAGAGAGAGAGACAGAGAGAGGGGGAGAGAGAGAGACATAGGGAGAGAATGGGAGAGAGAGAGAGCAGGGGAGAGAGAGAGAGAGAGAGAGAGAGAGAGAGACATGGTGAGAGAAAAGGAGGGAGATGTGAGAGGAAGAGGCAAAGGACTGAGTGTGTGTGTGTGTGTGTGTGTGTGTGTGTGTGAGTGTGTGTGTGTGTGTGTGTGTGTGTGTGTGTGTGTGTGAGTAGGGAGAACTGTCAATCATCCCCTGCTCTTTAAACAAAGAGTCTTGTTGTTTTGGTTGAGCCCAAATAAAGTGATAGAGTTTCAGTCTGGATGGATTCAGGTGGAAAACGAACAAAAAACTGAACTGTACTGAACTGTGCAGACTATCAAACTGTAGTCTCTCTCTCTATCTATCTATCTATCTATCTTTCCTCAACTGCATTTACCTGCATCATGATGCATTCTGACTTTCAATTCATCCATTTGTGTTTGTTGCATGTGGTTCAGTTCTGCTGGAACCCGGCTTGGATGTTTGGATGAGATTTAGAGGAATTAAATGTTTAAAGTGTTGAAGCTTTATCTTTATCCCTCATGTAGTTTAACGTTGTAACTTTCCCTTCAGAGTGTTTCCACACGGCTGAATGTTCTGAAAGTTCACATCAGACTTCGTTAGGTTACAGTGTGAGCGCTTTCAGGCTGATTAAATACGTCTTTGAGATCCTGAGTGATGAGGCTGTGTAAGGTCTTGCGGCCTGATGCGAGGCGGTCTGACCTCGCCGACACGTTAGCGTTCCATCAGCCCCGACGTTCCGCCTGTGAACCGTCTCCTCTAATGAGATGTGGAAATGTAAATGAGGTTGTTTTCCCGCGGCGCGCTCCAGCTGGAAGCCCCGGCTGCAAAAAAATTAATTAATTCACGTTCAAAACGACGACGCTCCGAAGCCACGAAGCCTCCAGAGACCTCCAGAGACCTCCAGAGACCTCCAGAGACCTCCAGAAACATCCAGAAACCTCCAGAACCCTCCAGAGACCTCCAGAACCCTCCAAAGACCTTCAGAAACCTCCAGAGACTTACAGAAAACTCTAGAGACCGCCAGAGACCGCCAGAGACCGCCAGAGACCGCCAGAGACCGCCAGAGACCTCCAGAGACCTCCAGAGACCTCCAGAAAGCTCCAGAGACCTTCAGAAACCTCCAGAGACCTCCAGAAACCCCCAGAGACTTCCAGAAACTTTCAGAAACCCCCAGAGACCTCCAGAAACACCCAGAGATGTCCAGAAACATTCTGAGTTTCACAAGCCTCTAAAGACTTCCCATAAACTTCCACAGACCTCCAGAAACCTCCAGAGACTTCGAAAGACCTCAAGAGACTTCGAAAGACCTCAAGAGATTTCCAGAGACCTCCAGAAACCTCCAGAGATCTCCAAAGATCACCAGAAACCTCCAGAGACTTCCAGAAACATCAAGAGACTTTCAAAGACCTCTAGAAACCTCTAGAAACCCCCCAGAAACCTCCAGAAACCTCCCACGACCAGAGATCCTGGTCTCAAACTCTTTGTGTCTCAGGTCTGTTTCCTCCTGTCTGTCTAAACAGGTTCAATCAGATTCTGTGTGGTTTCCCCACTATTTTACAGCCAGGAGCAGATCAGATCCGCACCACAGAGAGTTAAAAACCAGGTTTTCGGAGGCTGCGGTGCTCGGGCCCAGTAGGCGGACCAGGCGGACCAGGACCTCGCCTCGCCTCGCCGCCAAACTCCCATCATCCCTCATTCACCGGTGAGAGGAGAAACACAACACATGGCCTTTACACTGGCATGCCACACGTCTCCTTTTCAAATAAACACAAATTATATAAATATGACCCAAGTCTTGGCCGCCGCCGCCGCTCACGCCGCCATCTGCCCAAAGATTGTCTATGATTTAGAAGATGAATCACTCAATATTAAAAAGCTATCCCACCTTCCTGGGCGTTAACTCTCGCCTTGCAGTTTAGCTTCAGGCATAAACAGCAAAGTACGGGCAGATACCCGGTCAGTTTCTGTTGATGTTGGCAAACGCTGCATCATGAAACCGTTTCCTTTTCCCGTTCCATTTCCAGCAATAAGACGTCAAAACCACAACTTCATTAGACACGTCTTCTCGTTATTTTGACGTAGGTGAGTCACTGCTCTGCCTTAATATCAACCAATAAAGAAATGTCAGCATTTTGTTTCCAGGAATTTAGCAGGAGAAAGTTTTATATTCACAAAATTGGCAACAACTCTTTCGTTTGTAGATTGATAAATAAATGCAGATTAAATTAATAAGCACAGTCACCCCCACAGTCATCTGCCTTCACTTCTGCCCCGTCAACCCATCTGGTACAGATCTGACAAAAAAGGGATTTTTTTTTTTTTTTTGTTCTAGATTTTAACAACACTTGTAGCTCAGGTGTAATTTGGTCCCAATAAATCTGAGGCATTTATAACAGCGGAGATCTGCAACAGTCGGCCATATCTCACTTCTTTAACACACTGAGAGCAGGTTGGTCTGTTTGTGGTTCTTGGAAACAGAGGCAGAGTGAGAGTTCACTGCTTTTTCCTTTTCTCTACCTTAACACCAACCGTTACCTTAAGTCTTACCTTAACCGTTTTAATTTAACATTTACCTGAAGTCAAACCTTAAAGTTTACCTTAACCTCTACCTTAAACCTCACCTATCCTATAACTTAACCTTTACCTTCAGTCTAATGCCAATCCTAAAAAAGGTTTTTTTTACTAATGAGATCTAGAAAACAGTCAGAACTTTCTGGGGTTTGCTACATTTGGGAGAGCGCTTGAATCCCACGAGAAAAGCAAAAAGACGCATTCACACACACACACACACACACACACACACACACACACACACATTATAAATGATGCCCTCGTGCCTGAACAAATAAACCAGCCCCATGCAGGATCTCGGAGCTCTGATTGGAGAAACACAAAACGGGCCAACGGAAAAACACGGAGCCGCAATTAGCAGCAGAAAAACCATTTATCCCACTGAGAAGGTAAACATGTAGAGACAGGTCAGTGAAAATAGACGAGAGAGAGAGAGGGAGAGCGAGAGAGAGAGAGAGAGAGAGAGAGAGAGAGGTGACACAGTCAGAAAAGCAGAGCAGCTCTGTGAAAGCCGTACAGCAGCAGCAGATACTTTTTCTGTGTTTTAAAGGGTCAAAGGTCATGGCTTGGGTTTAGCGTTCAAATCAACAAGACAATACAGCCATAAATGATATTACACGACATGCAGTCTGCTTTTGTACCAATAACACTAAGGAGATAAACTTTTCCTGAGGCCACATCCACACTAACACGTTTTCGTTTTAAAACACATACGTTTTTGCTACGTTTCCTCCTAGCGTCCGCACTGCTCACACTACTTTTCAGACTTCTAAAATGGAGACTTTTGAAAACGCTGCTGACCCCGTTTTAGTTCGAAAAAACTCAGACGCCCACGTTCGCTTCCTGATTGGGTCTCATCGGTCACGACGTGTCCCTTCCCTGATTCGTCACGCCCCTGTCACGTGTTGATATTAAGGCAGAACAGTGACTCACCTACGTCAAAATAACGAGAAGACATTTCTAATGAATTGGAAAAGGAGGTTGCGCTTCAACAATGGGATGCTCAGCGGAGTGCAAAACCCCAAAGATCCAGAGTCCAAGTCCAAGTATTTTGTCCTCCTTCACTTGGAAATCTGAGATGTGCTACCCTTTTCATAGTTTTTGGAACATTTCGAATGAAGTTGTGGTTTTGACGTCTTATTGCTGGAAATGGAATGGGAAAAGGAAACTGACCGGGTATTCTGACCGTACTTTGCTGTTTATGCCTGAAGCTAAACTGCAAGGCGAGAGTTAACGCCTGAAAAAACGAATTACAGGTGTTGCTGACCTTGTTGTCTATGCTAGCAGCTGTTGTGCGGTTAAATTCTGCATTTTATAACACTACTACTGCCTGCTACGGAAGCCGAGAACGGCCGTGCTTGCAATTTTTTTTTTTTAATGCCGTTATGTCGAGATCACGAGTTAATTATCTCGTTATCTCGAGAAAACAAAAGTCGTTTTCTCGAGATAACGAGATAATTTATCATGAGAAAACGACTTTTGTTTTCTCGAGATCACGGCATAATATGGAGAACTCGAAAGAGTCTCTGGTTCATTTGATCACACCTGATTTCAGCCTTCAAGATCACTGTCATGACTGTCAGGAGGATTCATAACTGAGCAGGAAGCAGAAATGTGTAGTTTTGTTTGCTGCAGTTACATTTCCAGCTTAAAAATCAGTTGCTCCAGTTGTCAAGACGCCCTCTGCATGCTGGCATGGCTCCTGATCTCTGATTAACATTATAAGTAATAGGAGGAAACGACATTTTGTTTTCTCGTGATAACGGGTTGATTATCTCGTCATCTCGAGATAACAAAACTCGTTTTCTCGAGATAACGAGATAATTAACTCGTGATCTCGAGATAACGGCATTAAAAAAATAATTGTAAGCACGGCCGTTCTCGGCTTCCGTAGCCTACTGTCTCTGGTCGTACTTTTCTCCATTGCTGTTCTTCCCCGGTAGTATTTTCTGCAACTAAGCAACCAACCGCAGAGTAGGCAATCTGCTTCCTGTTTACACCGGCACGCACGTGCCCAGTGTAGGTGAATGGTCATGTGATATGCGTTTTCAGGAGAGGAGATTATTTCTGAAAATCATTCTTCTTAGTTTCACTGCTCTTCAGTGTTAATGGGGGCAGCATGTTCTCTTTTTCCCCTCTTACATAAACATCAGAAGTGCCATGCAAAACATCACATCGCATAACATCATGTGGAAGCAACGCTCCTTTCCATGTATGTGCTAATAAAGCAGGGGAGCAGGCAGCGGAAAGCCAGCTGACTCACTGTTTAACCCTTTACATCCATGTGGGACTTAAATTCACAGCAGTTCATCAGGACACATGAGAATAGAATCTAAAAAAAAATCAAAGGCGGGGACTCGAGTCACAGTTTTAAATACTTGAAACTTGACTTGATGCATGAAGAGAAGACTTGAGACTCGACTTGACTTGGGTTCTGGTGACTTGGGACTTGACTCTGACTTGTACTCTGATGACTTGAAAAGGTTTCTAAAGTCTTGACTTGAGATCTTGTGTTTGTGTAAATGACTCAGATTGAAAGTGATGAGATTTGTTCCAGCAGACGACTGAATTTAAATCCTGTTTTCTGAATTTGTATGGAATGATTGAATTTATTGAAGTTGAAACTGATTATAGAAATCAAACTCATGATGCTCTTACCAAGTTTTTATCCTATTAAAACCATATTGCATTGAAAAGTCCTAGATATTTAGTTTTCTGTAAGATATTAAATTGATACTGGACTCTTGATTTGTTCTGACTTGACTTGCTGTTCTACATTTAGACTTGAGACTTGACTTAAGACTTGTGCCTCAAGACTTGAGACTGAAGTTGACTTGCTCACACCTCTGTGATAAATTCATGTTTTTTTTTTGTTTTTTTTAAATGTGGTTGTTTTTTGTTTAGTGGTTGTTTGCTTTATGATTTCATCCTCCTTTCATTTATCATTACATCATCTTATAGTTAAAATACACTGGAGTACTGATGAGATAACAGGGCAGTGTAGTACTGTTGCTAGTAATACTGCAGTATTTTAACATACAACTGATTCCTGTTAACCACTGATAATTAGGGTTACATTTAGGCTGCAGTTCAACTTATTTTATCAATCAGTATTTATTGAATATTAATGAGAGAATAACTGTTGTTAAAGGTCTATAACAGCAACAGGCAGACATGTGCTTCCTGCTGTTGACCGCTAGGTGGAGCAAGAAGACAGTGAGCCTCTCTCTCTGTCGCTCTCTCTCCGTCAAATTCAAAGACTCTCTCTCTCTCTCTGTCTCTCTCTCTGTCTCTGTCAAATTCAAAGTCTCTCTCTCTCTCTGTCAAATTCAAAGTCTCTCTCTCTCTCTCTCTTTCTCTCTCTCTCTCTGTCTCTCTCTCTCTCTGTCTGTCAAATTCAAAGTCTCTCTCTCTCTCTCTGTCTCTGTCAAATTCAAAGTCTCTCTCTCTCCCCCTGTCTCTATCAAATTCAAATCCAAAGTCAGTCTCTCTCTCTCTCTCTCTCTCTCTCTCTCTCTCTCTCTCTCTCTCTCCCTCTGGCTCTATCAAATTCAAAGTCTCTCTCTCTCTCTCTCTCTCTCTCCGTCTCTCTCTCCCCCTCTGTCTCTATCAAATTCAAATTCAAAGTCTCTCTCTCTCTCTCTCTCTCTCTCCCTCTCTCTCTCTCTCTC
>NW_027284650.1:17500-23781 GCF_046629955.1 Centroberyx affinis | reverse complement strand
TGTTTGCCCAAATGACATTTTGGTGTAATTTTGGTGCTCACTGGTGGGAAATCTTCTCCACACAGGAAGTGAGAAATCAGAATTTAAGAGTGAAGCAGCAGCAGAGCAGCAGAGGAAGCCGGACTCACCGGCGTTAGATCTTCTCCTCTCTCGTCTCTTCGGTTTCCTTTGGCGTAACGTTAAACGATTTCCTGGTAAACTGACATTAGTGAAATTATGGAAATCACATAGCAGTGTGCGTCGCTGCCCCCCCGCAGCTTTAAAGCGTTCACATGGGTCCTAGTCATCTCCCCAACAGCCCGGGGTTCACATGGATTCATTTGATGGTTGGTTTGTGTTTCTCGCAGAAGGATATGAGGCAGGGAAATGCAGCCTGCGATCACTTTGATATCAGGCGGAAATTGTCTGAACATTTTGTCAAATCTCATCGATGTATTTAAAGAACACTTTGATGCAAGCAGGATTTTTCTCAGTGTAGCTACAGTAGCAGCAGATGTAGAAACTCCATTTCATGTAACTATCCTGTATCTATCCTGCAGACAATTCTTTCTTGAACGTTATACAGTAGAACCAAATTAGTGTATGGCAGAGGTGTGAACAAGTCAACTTCGCTCTTAAGTCAAGTCTCAAGTCTAAATGTAGAACAGCAAGTCAAGTCAGAACAAATCAAGAGTCCAGTATCAATTTAATATCTTAAAGAAAACTAAATATCTAGGACTTTTCAATGCAATATGGTTTTAATAGGATAAAAACTTGGTAAGAGCATCATGAGTTTGATTTCTATAATCAATTTCAACTTCAATAAATTCAATCATTCCATACAAATTCAGAAAACAGAATTTAAATTCAGTCGTCTGCTGGAACAAATCTCATCACTTTCAATCTAAGTCATTTACACAAACACAAGATCTCAAGTCAAGACTTTAGAAACCTTTTCAAGTCATCAGAGTACAAGTCAGAGTCGAGTCCCAAGTCACCAGAACCCAAGTCAAGTCGAGTCTCAAGTCTTCTCTTCATGCATCAAGTCAAGTCTCAGGCAATTAAAACTGTGACTCGAGTCCCCACCTCTGCTGTATTGTTATACAAGTCAATACTCGCATTGTAACACAAATGATTTTTTCCCTGAACAATTCCTCTTGAGGCCAAGTGGAGCCAAAGTGCAGCAGGAAACATGCAGCAAAATATGGGATTTCCACAAAAAAAAAGAAAAAAAGAAAATGGGATTTCTATTTCTGGCTGCATGTGTGGGTGGAAGCAGAAGACACTGTGATGTACTTGTGACACCTGAGAGTGGCCATGTTGTCATTTCTGTCAAAAAAAAAACCACACTGCTGCTGCATCCTGGTCAGATTCATCCGTGACATTTTTTGATACACATTTAGGAAAAAAATGGATTTAAATCAGGCTGAGGTGTTTACAAGGCCAAATTAATCAAAAATGGAGTAGAAACGTAGGCTCGTTAACCAGGTTATGTTTACACTGATTATGATCTCACTCTAATTAAGCCACTGTTATCAGCCTCATTTACATGTCATTTGCTACAGCTGGAGTATTGTCTTCATCAGTGGGCAGCGATGCAGGAAAACAAAGTGAAGCAAAATACATCGAGAAACAACAGATGGACAGACAGAGACAGAGAGACGGGGTGTGATAAGTCAAATATAGAAAGACAGAAAGACAGCGGGTCGATACAAATAAATCAGATTTTGGGAGTTTGCTCAACAAGCTGTGAACCTTGTTATGCAGTAAACACAGTCGCTGCTTTTAATAAGAAAAGATAAGATAAGACGACGCTCTGTTGATCCCTGTGGGGAATCAGGCCACTGCAGCAGCAATGAAATAGGAGTCAATAGAGAAAAAGCCCAGTAGAGTATAAGTAGTATATTTAAAAAAAGCAATGTAACAAATAAGCAATAAAAACTGCAAAAGACTATGAAACAATGAAGTAATAAAATGGAATATAAACAGTGTACATAATGTGCAAATGTGCATTGAATTCACATTAAGAGCGTGCAGACGGCCGTATAGTATATGCACATAAAGTGTCAGTAAAGAAACTTTGCTTTTATTAAATATATTAAAGAATCTCAATATCTGAGCAGGGAAAGAGAATAAGTAACTCATTACAATTAGTTATGTTTCTGTAACTGAGTAGCTTTTTTGTGCAATTTTACCTTTTTGAGTATTTTTTTTAATTGGTAATTTCATCTTTTTTTCATCTATTATTTATTTAGCACAAAAGAGTAGTTCAAACAAAATATCCATAATGTATACCAACATCATTAAGAGCATGTGCAAGGAAGACCAAAGAAACCCCCGAGGGGCTTGTGGAGTGTCTCCCTTAATGACAATCATACATAATTACAATATAGTGTGATAAAACCCCCCCCCAAAAAAAATCTTTACTTCAGTATGTTTTGACTGAAGTATTGTGCTTTGCTGCATTTCAATACAAATATCGCAGGCTGTCTATAAGCATCGGAAACCGTCTGGCTGTAAATTGGCCGACTGTGGAGCGCTTCACGGTGAGCGCTCAGTCAGCCGAGAAGAGAAGAGGAAACTGGCTTTACTTTTTTCTCCAATTAAAATAATCTAGTTTGAGCTCTGTCCTGTCTGCTTTGAGAATTTCATGGAAAAGATCACATCAGCTGTTACTCTGAGTACATTTTAAATGAGCTACTTTTTACTTTTATACCCAAGTAGTTCTCCCGGGGCGTCCTGGTGGCTCAGCCTCAGTCTAAGGCAGTGGTTCTCAACGTGGGGTCCGGGGACCACCAGGGGTCCTTGTGGGAGTTCCAGAGGGTCCCCAGCAAATTGATGAATTGTTAAACTTCAACAGAATTTCATTTATAAGAAGTTAATTAGAGAATGTAGAAGAATGACTATTTTGGTCATAGTTTCTCTGTTATCTCTCTACCTACAATACAGACAGTCATGGAGTTCTAGACAAAATCATATCTAGCAATTAAAAATGTTCTCAGATTTGGGTCTGAGAGACAAAATCTCATCAAATGGGGGTCCGTAGCCCTAATGTGGACTAAATTAGGGTCCTTGATATGAAAAAGGTTGAGAATCACTGGTCCAAGGCTCGTACCACGCAACCACAACATCCTGGGTTTGAATCCGACCCAGGACCCTTGTCACATGTCACATGTCACCCTCTCTCTCTCTACCTCAGTCTTTCCTGTCTCTCTCCACTTTAAAATCTCTAATGAAGGCAAAAAAAAAGCTAAAAGCAGCGGGCTTGTGGACCGTTAAGAACAAACAAATACAGTAAAGTGCACGCTCAATTAATAAGAAAATGAAAACAATAAAATGGAATTGGAATTGGATCTGTATGAACGGGAATAAGAACAGACCAAACCCTGTCTGGATAAATAAATATTAAAAAAGACAACAGCAAAGTGTTTCCTCTAGTTAAAATCACCTTAATCAAGCCCGAGTCAAATCCAAGACCAGGTCCGGTCGAGTTCGACTCCAGACCGGGTCCACAGGGGTTCGAGACCGAGTCCAGACCGGGTCCACAGGGGTTCGAGACCGAGTCCAGACCGAAACCAGAGCAAATCGAGTCCAATTCAAGACCAAAATAGGCAAAATACAGTGTCAATGTCTTTCTAAATGAAAGAATAATGATTTAAAAGTGTAAGGGTGAACAGAGATGTAGATCTATCTGCAGCTCTGGACTGAACACTTCAACATCCAACTGATCAAAGCAGAGAAGTTTGAAAACCGTTACCTGCTATAAACAGGTGTGATCTCTTTAAACTGTTTGTAGTGGAGAGAAACTAAACGAAGGTAGACCAGGTGGAGAGAAACATAACTTGGAACTTGTCTAGATCGGTTGGAAAAAGTTGAGTACTCAAGTCCTAACCCCTTGGTCTCTGTAGAGCTGTGCTCAGGCCACACACACACACACACACACACACACACACACACACACACACACACACACACGCTGTGCAAAGCGCTCACGCTCCAGCTGCTGCCTGTTGTGTGTAATCTATTTTTTTTTTGTTGAACTCACAAAGGATTCGTGATGATCAAGACAGATCCAGACAAGGACGGAGGCATTGACTCTCTCCTCTCAGCTGTGTGTGTGTGTGTGTGTATGTGTGTGTGTGTGTGTGTGTGTGTGTGTGTGTGTGTGTGTAGGTGAGCATGTCTGTGTCGGTTTCATTTTTGTTTGGAGTAGAGCTTCTTATGTCAGCCGCTCGCTCTTCTCTAAACTGATGGCCTTGTATTTCCTTTCTCTAGACTGTTATGCAATACTGGTCTTGAAATTGAAATCGCAATATGAACTTCTGCAATTTCCAAATCTCAGAGGCTGCAATTAGTTCCTGAAGAGTAGAGCTGCAACGATGAATCGATTAATCGATTAGTTGTCAACTATTAAATTAATCGCCAACTATTTTGATAATCGATTAATCGGTTTGAGTAATTTTTTAAGAGAAATAAGTCAAAATTCTCTGATTCCAGCTTCTTAAATGTGAATATTTTCTGGTTTCTTTCCTCCTCTATGACAGTAAACTGAATATCTTTGGGTTGTGGACAAAACAAGACATTTGAGGACGTCATCTTGGGCTTTGGGAAACACTGATCCACATTTTTCACCATTTTCTGACATTTTATAGACCAAACAACTAATCGATTAATCGAGAAAATAATCGACAGATTAATCGACAATGAAAATAATCGTTAGTTGCAGCCCTACTGAAGAGAGAGAGGAGCGTCCAAATTAGATTTGTGAAGAAGGAGTTTTAGAGCTGCAGGGAATCTTTGGTCCATGAATCAAAACATTTTTTTTTAAACAAAATCACTTTTCTTTAAGTGTTTAAAGTTCTACAAAATTTATGACAAAACAAACTTGTCAATATCTTTCAGCGAATAAACACAGCTTCAGATCATGTCAGAGTATGTGTGTGTGTGTGTGTGTGTGTGTGTGTGTGTGTGTGTGTGTGTGTGTGTGTGTGTGTGTGATTTTCTTGCTTGTTTTTCTGAGTACTGCAGGTCCTCACAGGGATAGAAAGTGGAGGATGTTTCGTGCTTTGAGTTTGAGGTTTGTGTCAGGAGAAGTGTCAGGGCTTAGGGCATGACCGCAGCCAATGGAAGGTCCTCCCAGATATAGCAGTGTGTGTGTGTGTGTGTGTGTGCGCATGTGTGTGTGTGTGTGTGATTATTACGTGGGGGGGGGGGGGGGGCGTCACCACTCCAAAGCCGTGAGTCGTGACATGAATCTCACACACTTGAAAGCTCCAAATTGGTTCTCAGTGGCTATTTTCTCTGTGTGTGTGTCTCCAGATTGTCAGATGTGTGTGTGTGTGTGTGTGTGTTTGTTGTGTTAGTGCTAATTCATCCCTAATTGCTCTGCCGCCTACTTCCATGCATTTCTTTGTATGTACGCACATCATTCCTCCATGTGTTCATTTGTGTTTCTGTGTGTTTACCTGTGTGATTTATGCAAGTGCATGTGTGTGCATGTGTTACTGTCTCTCTGTGTGTGTGTGTGTGTGTGTGTGTGTGTGTGTGTGTGTGTGTGTGTGTGTGTGTGAAGGGGGTGATCATTTTTCTCGACATCTCTTTGCACTGGTCCATGTCAGTCACAGGTCCTGGCTGTCAGGAACGCAGCTTGTTGCTCCCGGTCCATCTGCTGTCCGGGAAGCAACAAAACACTCAGATAGTCAGACTGAAGCATTTCTGAGTCTCCAGTGAGACGACTGAGAGGAAAAATCCACTTTAAAACACGTTTACGTTTACATGGAGCCTTTTAATCAGAACAGCAGCCCGATCACAATAAAAATGCCTCATATAAACGCCTCGATCAGAATAAACTGGCCCGATCCGAATTAAATTTCATTCTGTTTGAGAGGCTGTTTAACTCTTTCATAATCCGCTCGATGGATAAAATTTTGTCATTCTGATCACTTTCTTTCTCTCGCCTCTTTCTGCACACGCTCACACATTTAACGTAAGTAACGTCGATTACGTTTCCCTTTTTTTTTCCGGGAGGATTTGAATGGATGTGCTTGTTATGAACCCCGGGGCGCCCGGGTGCAGCCCGCTTTTATATCAAGTCCTGACTCCGCCTCTCCGGGCCAGTGTTGGTTTACAGCGGTGAAAATTACAAATGGAGCCAATCGTTGCGGAGGCAAAACAAAACAAAACGTCTTTTTCTGACGCTTATGGAGTCGTATGTCTTGATAAACCTGTTGCTTCATCATAAAGAACAGCAGGAAAGAAATAACCGACGCAGGTCCATCTTTTAAAAACATAAGCTCGTGTTA
>NW_027284650.1:0-12500 GCF_046629955.1 Centroberyx affinis | reverse complement strand
CATGACAACACACACACACACACACACACACACACACACACACACACACACACACACACACACACATACACACACGTCTATTGAAAGTTTGTGGATTTGAAAAATAAAATAAGCTGTGAAAAGTAAAAAAGCAGATACAGGATGCTCTTTGGTCTCTGGGCAAAAAACTCAGATAAAAAACATGAAGTAGAGACCAAGGCAACTCGTCTTTAAAGTATCAAAAGGCAAAATACTTTATTACATCATAGAAGCATTAAAAAATACCAACATGTTTTGGCCATAAAGCTGTCATCAAAACCCTTAAAGGTTTCTGAAAATGGATGGCCCTGAAAGCATTTTTTATTTTTTTTTATGAGAATGTAGCACCACGAGGCCTCTATCTCATTTTTGGCCGATGTAATTTTTTACCCCAGAACATCAAAGCTTTAGGGCTTTGAATTTCACCAAGACCTTGAAAGTCAGTGAAAAGCCGTTGAATTGGACGCCCAGGTGAGTGTGTGAGGCCTGGGAGCAAAATATTGTTGAAGTTTTTATTGCAGTCTTGCTGAGCTTCAGCTGCAGCTCGGCTCCGTTCTCAACACAGTTTGTCTGGAAAAATCAAAGTTTTGTGATCTTTTCATTTGGCGGAGGGCGCAAAGAATGGTCCAGTACTACAGTGAGACAGATATATCAGTTTGCAGATAGTTTGGGCTGATATTGGCCTTTTATTAAAGGTCCCATATTCTCCACTCTCCAGTGTTTTATTTTGTGTCTTGAGGTCCATTCAAAGCTGTGTGTGTGGTGTCATGAACCAAAAACACTCTCAATCCATTTCTCCACGTTCATTTTCCAGCATCTCTCTGAGCCTTACCAAGAACAGGCCGTTTCTGTCGCTGTGCCTTTAAGGCTCATTAATATTAACGACCCCTCAGTTCCGATTGGCTAACCGTTTCCAGAGTGAAACGTGAGACGCCGCGGCCCGGCGGCTACAGGTAGGGAAAACTCTCCGGTAATAAACAATGACAACCGCTCAACCGCTTTGAAAAAAACACTTTGTTAGTCTATTATTTCTTACAAAAATGATAATGAGCGAACCTTTGTGACGCCACAAAGTTACGGAAGTCCAAACGGCTCGTTTAGAGGCTCGCTGCACTAATATGGATTGTGTGGATTTAGTTGGCGACCGTGCGTTTTGATACTTTCACCATGTTTAGATAGACCATCCAACTCCTTTATCATCACAGAGGCAAGGGGAGTCCTGCTTTACACCATATGGACCTTTAAATATTGAATATGAGCCAGTCATTGTCATCCACCTCTGATATGTTGCTGTAGTCATGTGACATAGTGAGTCCCTCATTTTACTTTCTTGTCAGTAATCATTTTGTAAGAGAAGGCATCGCAATTTCCTCATATGTGTCTCATATATGAAAACATAAGAGCCAAATATCTTGTGTATGTTTTTTTTTTTGTTTTTTTTAGTGTTGCTCCTTTTGTTTCCTGAGCTGTGATAATAACATTTATATTTGACATCACTCTCATGCCTCACCCTCAGGCTTCTTATGGGAAACGCTCCGCATCAGAAGCGCAGGTTTCCCGCCAGCAGCTTTTTTTAACCAACGAAGCATTCTGGGTAATCTCACGCTCCACTTTTGTTTCCTGCACTCTGTGAGGAGCTGGAGGGCGGAGGAGGCTGACTGACTTCTGACTGCTCAGTTCTACCTGCTGTGGGCTTTAAGAGGCAGATCCAGGTCAGTCAGGTGTCAGACTCTGTACTGCTCTTCACCTGGGAGCTGCCAAACTTCATCGTGGTTTATAGTTGACAAAATAATTTCCTACAAATCATGTCAGTATCTACTAGAGCTGAACAATTAATTGAAAAAAAAAAAAAAAAAATTGAAATCACAGTATGAACTTCTGCAATTTCCAAATCTCAGAGGCTGCAGTTAATTTCCTCAGAGAGAGTTTGGTCCAAACTGGATTTGTGAACAAGGAGTTTTAGAATCCAAAACTCTCATCAGACTCAAACTCAGTAAATCTGCTCACTCACTTCTAGTGTTTTTTTTTGTTTTTTTGTTTTTTTAACAAAATCACTTTTCTTTAAACAATTTTAAAGTTCTAAAAAATGTATGACAAGAAAAACTTTAAATCGCAGTTACAATATTACGTCAAATAATCGCAATTAGATTTTTTGTCAATATATTTCAGCCCTAGTATCTACTTAATAAAAGGATGTACAGGTTATATTTTTGTTATTATTGTAATTTTCACACAACTTCCACAGTCTTCTTTAGAGCCGCAACGATTAATCGATTAGTTGTCAACTATTAAATTAATCGCCAACTATTTTGATAATCGATTAATTGGTTTGAGTAATTTTTTAAGAAAAATAAGTCAAAATTCTCTGATTCCAGCTTCTTAAATGTGAATATTTTCTGGTTTCTTTACTCCTTTATGACAGTAAACTGAATATCTTTGGGTTGTGGACAAAACAAGACATTTGAGGACGTCATCTTGGGCTTTGGGAAACACTGATCCACATTTTTCACCATTTTCTGACATTTTATAGACCAAACAACTAATCGATTAATCGAGAAAATAATCGACAGATTAATCGACAATGAAAATAATAGTCCCTATGAAAATAACAGCCCTAGTCTTCTTGTCGTATTCAGAAACAACTGCTGAGTGTTTTCTCTCTCATGTCAACATCTGAGTTTCAGTTTTTGATATACTATACTATTGGAAACAGTTTTCCACCAAAATGTAGGAGTTTTTTGTCCCAATTCACAACTCTGTCTAGCCAAAAGCAATGAGCCCAACGTGACAGAAACACACCGACTGCAACAGAAGTGTTACTCACTCTCTTCTCTTTCACCTCACCGCTGAAACAAAAGCAGTTTGGGTTTTTTTTTACCAATCAGTGTTCCTGAGTCTGGAGTTTCCCCAGAGTCTCCTAGCTGCTCAGTCTCCATCGCACCACCAGCATTACTCACACTTTGTTTTTTTGTTTTTTTTTTACATCTTAGTCATTTTTTTGACATTCATATCAGGAGTGACGAACAGTGAGTAAGCCGGGGAGAGTTCAGTGTCTTGCTCAACGACACTTTGACACTTCGACACTGTTGACGGACACATGAGCTGTTGCGTTTTTACGGAAAAAAATCCACTGGTGTGTGTCATCGATCTGTGACGCTCAGTCCCAGGAGTTATTTAGTGATGAAGCAGGGGCGGACTTAGTGGTTTGGGGGCCCTAGGCAAAGGCAAGCATGGGGCCCCCTGAATCCCAACCCTCTCCCTTTTTAATCCATCCTTTGTACATATTACCATCAAGTTGGGGCTGAGAAAACTATGCATGCAAGCGCACTTTTTGTTGTTTTTCTGCCCCATTTGTATAGCTTGCTTTTTTTTTTTTTTGTCAGCTACTGATGCAGTGGCAAAAAAAAATTGTTTAAGTACCGAAATATTAACAAAATAGTAGAAAAGTGGAAAAATCGCACTAGAAGTGGAATAACTCACTATAGCCTGACTGATTAGAATGGGTGACCATGACTGAAGATTGAAATAATTTATTGTAACAAAAAGTACACTTATTTTATATTGATTAAAAATAAGTTTACATTAGTTCTATTCTTGTCTTTTTTTGGGGCCCTCTGGCTGCCGGGGCCCAAGGCAGTTAGTGATTTACTACGTTTCCCAGAATGCCTTTCAACAACCTCCAGAGAACAGGTGTGAACTTACTGTATTCGGCTGGGTTTTCTGTGTAGGTGGAGAGAGAGATATAGCAATAGTAAAAGCAAGAAAGCGAGAGTTTTTCCAGTGGAGAAAAAGTGAGAGTCCTGCCTCTCACTCACTCAAACCCCAGCCTGTCTCTCTGCTGCAGTGCATTCTGGTCTCTCTCCTGCTCCTGTGGGTGGAGAAACTGGTCTCTCTCCTCTTCTCTGATGGATTTCTCCCTGTATGATTGTTGAACGTCTCTCGGTGCAAAATGGCGGCTCTAGAAAGAAGCCCTCGCTCTTTGTCAGGGACTGACACCAAAACCTGACGTTTACCACTGAGGTTTTACATCCTGGAACCTTTTCTGCTCCATTGTAGCCGCCATTTTGAGTCGCCAATGTGTAGCTAGTGTAGCTTTTAAGTAAATGATTGCAGTGTAAATTGAACTATTCCCTCAGTTTTAAGCACAACTGAACCTGAGAGACCCCATAGGTCGTTTGTACAAGCAGCTTATTACGACCTATAGTTACGTTTTAAAGTTAAGCGACCTCTAGCATTTAATTTTTTTCTTATTTAACCATGACCAAACCATTTTCCTAACCTTAACCAAGTTGTTTTAGTTGCCTAACCATAACCCAAGTTGTATTATTTTCCTTAAACTTTACCATAACCTTAACCCTAACCTAACTTGTTTTACTTGCCTAAATTTAACCATTAACCAACCTTTGGGACGTAATTCAATTTGTGGCGGAGGAACGTTTTCAAATTCGTCGAGGTCGTGTTCATTTCACGTATTTTAGTGAGATCACGTTGGAAACGCTCCTGTGGGTCGTATTAGAGGGTGGGAACAAACAAACTATGTGGTCGTATGGGTTGGAGGACTTGTTGGAACCTGAACAAATGAACGGTAAATGGTAAATGGACTGCATTTATATAGCGCTTTCATCCAAAGCGCTTTACAACATGCCTACATTCACCCGTTCACACACACATTCACACACCGATGGCAGCAAGCTACCACACAGGGTGCTGGCACAACCATCGGGAGCAATTTGGGGTTCAGGACACTTCGACATGCGGACTGGAGGAGCCGGGGATCGAACCACCGACCTTCTGATTAGTGGACGACCCGCTCTACCTGTGCCTAATGCCTAATGAACTCTGCAGCTACACTGAAAACTATGTGCAGAGTTCTGGTCTTAATGTGATCAGGCTCGGTATCGATTCTAGCGTTCCAACATAAATTATCATTGCGACTTGCGAAAACTTCACTGAGTACTCAACCTTCACGCGCGCATCAGCCGCGCAGAAGTAGAAGAAATCCAACTCATGCGACTCTTACATCGCAACGCAATGCAAACAAAGTGATGCAGCAGAGTCTAATTTGAAATGAATGAACTTGGAGAGAAACACTTCGAAGCATCAGAAGCATCAGAGGCGGCGGTGGAGCACGCTGCCTCACTGTCACCAGAGGAAAACAGTCGCTCTGCGGTGCTAATGCCACATCGCTCTGATTGATGCTAGTCATTTCCTCACTGTCACACGCTCCCCGAGGTGCTGCTGGGAAACTCCCACACACTGTCATAAAGTCAGGCATGATACACACACACACACACACACACACACACACACACACACACATACACTCCATTAAAGTCATGTCTACTCATGCTATACTGCAGAATCGTGAGCGGGCATCCGCACTATGGCAAGTCATTATGAGCGCCAAGACACTGCTAACTCATCAGCACAGCCCATAAAGAGAGAGAGAGAGAGAGAGAGAGAGAGAGAGAGAAAGGATGAGAGAGAGAAAGGCTGAGAGAGAGACAGAGAGAGAGAGAGAGAGAGAGATTATTCTGTCCAAATTGCTTGGTAATTGTTATTGGAAAAATAATCCAAATTCTCTGAATTTTGAAAGGAACAGTTCACTGCAAAATGAAAGTTCAGTCATTATCTACTCACCTCCGTTTCAGACAAAGAGAGAGAGAGAGAAAGAGAGAGAGAGAGAGAGAGACACTTGGGGGGGATTAGTTCTGCGTAACCACTGCGTCTTTTCAATCATCATCACTCCATCTTTCCTAATTAGCAGCATTCACTTGAGTCATGACTCATGTCGTATCTCCCTCTCTCCTCTCTCCTCTCTCCTCTCTCCTCTCTCCTCTCTCCTCTCTCCTCTCTCCTCTCTCCTCTCTCCTCTGCTGTTCAGACACAGCAACCTGTAAACAGCCGGCTCCCCTTAGAGATGCTCTTTTTTTGTGAGGCGTGAGGCGTGAGGCGTGCGGCGTGCGGCGTGAGGCGTGAGGAGAACACAGACGCACGTTTTCCAGCCAGAGAACGATCGGGTTTACGTAACGCCCTTGAACGCATCACTTTCTATATAGATTGAGCATTTTGTTCTGATAAGTTGTGAGCGCGACACGTGACGGCTCAAGGCTTTTTGGCCAGTGCTGATGTCGTGTTTGTGTGTGTCAGGTTGAAAATGTGTGTGTGTGTGTGAGTAAAGTGTGTGTGAGTAGGACAAGTTTGATGATGCGGTTTGTTTGCCAACTAGTGTGTGTGTTAGGAGAGGGAATGGGATGTGTGTGTGTGTGTGTTAGAGCTGAACAATTAATTGAAAAAAAAAAAATGAAATCACAATATGAACTTCCAAATCACAGAGGCTGCAATTAATTGCTTAAGAGAGAGAACAGATTTGTTTTAGAGCTGCAGGTAACCTTTGGTCCATGAATCAAACTCAGTAAATCCTGCACACTCACATCCAGTTGTTTCTTTTTTTAACAAAATCACTTTTCTTTAAACAATTTTAAAGTTTTAAAAAAATATGATAAGAAAAACTTGATGATATGAATGATGATATTGCAGTTTAAATTGCAATTGCAATATTCTGTCAAATAATCGCGGTTAGTTTTTGTCAGTATCTTTCAGCCCTAGTGTGTGTGTGTGTGTGTGTGTGTGTGATTTCTCTCCACGGGAACTGAACCTCTGACCCTGGCAGAGTCGGTGCCTTGCTCTCCCCACTTAAAGTTTTTCAGATTGGAGCTTTGGTTCTACAGGCAAAAATTATATTTTTTGTTGCGTTAAATATCAGTGGGCGGAGCCAAAAAAACAAAACAGCTAGACTGAAGCCCAGTGAAAAAGTCAAGAGGGAAGAGAGGAGGAAGCTAATATTATGAAGCCTAGTGCTCTGCTGTGAACTGAGAAAATCCAATCTGTCTATACTGAGTTCCTTCTTTGTCCTTCAAGTTTGCCCGTTAGCTAACTTGTGTTCTGAAAAACTGTGGTTCTTAGGCTCCGCCCACTGAGGTTTAACTCCATTAACCAATCAACCAGATTATTTCTGTCTCTGGAGCTGCTCTACCTCCAAGAAATGTCTGTAGCTAGAGCTAAAATCTACTCAAAGCTAACCCTCACCAGTGTCGTGGAACCTTTCCAGAACCACTCACACCCCTTTTCCACCATATTAGCTCTGGTTCTTGAACCGGTTCCGTTCAGGATTCTTGGAACCTTGGTGCTATCTAGCGAGCCGGCCCGCATTTCTACTAGTTTTGAGCAGAACCATTGTAATCAAGGATGTGTCATCAACAGCGGGCGTTGCACAATGCACACCGGAAGTAAACAGTAGTAGCAAGATGGCGGATCGCATTGATTACCTGCAAGCTTTTGTTCTGTGATTCTACCTGTAGAATATGACACACCCACTGATGTCATCACGGTTCGCACTTGAAAACCTGCTGTTTTTTGGTTCCAGCTGGGAACCAACTTTTTGGGTTCCGAACCAATTTATTTTTGGTCTAAATGCTCCAAACGGTTCAAAATTAGGTTTGCGAACTGGAACGGAACCTGTTCTATATTGGTGGAAAAGGGAATCAGTGGACTGCTGTTGATTCTGCTTTATTTCACGAGCACGGGAGAAGGCTGTAGAAACTAAATGAATCTCTCTCACCGGACACTAGACACCGATCAGTATTTATACTTGCTCGGGGGGTGGAGCTTATAGAGGAAGTAGAATCTTCCATACAACCAGCCTGCAGTGACACCTACAGGTCTGGCGGTGCACAGCGTATACATTCTTCCACACCAGTCTGTCTGCAGCACACACACTCACACACTCCATTCAGCCTGTGCTCAAGATTCAAGATTCAGTTTATCGATCTACGCAGAGAAACTTTTCTTGGACGGTAAAGAAAGCTGCAGTCAGTAGGCTACATTCCATTGTACACAACATTAAGTGACATATTACTCACACATCAATCTCTGAACCCATCGTCTATCGGTCTGATGACGATTAGACATCCGGGCCAAGACTTCCTCTTCCGTGCTCCGGTCATTGTTTACAGTCCGATTAGCAACTTGAGACGTGAGAACGGAGTCGGAGTTGAGAGACGACGTCTCATATGCAGATATCTGTTTATAGAGATTAGCCGAAATGTCGTCCGGACCTAAAACACCTACAAAAAGTATCGATGTTTGTGTATTGTGTGGAGAAACGTTCGACTCTCGCGTCTCAAGTTGCTAATCGGACTGTAAACAATGACCGGCGCACAGAAGAGGAAGTCTTGGCCCGGATGTCCGCTGGCTGCACCGGAAACCCCCAAATATTGGCCGTCGCCCCCAGAGTCTAATCGTCATCAGACCGATAGACGACGGGTTCAGAGATTGGTCACACATAGACACATGTAACACATCCACCACGTTAAAGTGCATCCTAACCCTCATAACAAGTAGGGCCCGCCACATATACAATTCCCAATACCAGAAAGAAAGTCACAATCGTACATATTATTCAGTTCAAACGATGCAGTTTAACCTGCCATTGTGACCAAGAGTGAGCTCCTATTAGGCTGTTTAGGCCTGTTGTTCAGTAATTTGATCGACAATGGAACCAGAGAAAATTTCTATCTGTTGAATCCACAGTTTGGTAATGCTGAATAAATCAGTGGCCTTGTGTTAACATGAGTATCAGGCTATAGAGAAAATATTGGCATTGAATCCTGATGAATAACTGTAAGTAGAGGATAATGTACTTGAGGTTGATGTTGAGCTTTCACGCTCGTAATGTTTTTTACATTTCATTTTGACTGTACACCTGCAATCATTCTTTTCCTCTCAAAAGAAATTCAAAAATCAAATTGTGAGGCTGTGTGATTTCTGCAATAATCCAGAATATTTAGAAGTGCAAATGGTGGTAACAGTGAACAGCGTGCGGGGCGTCTAGATCCTCAGGTTTGCTCTGCAGCTCATTTCGCCTCCAGTAATTCTTTCATGCGAGATGATTTTTTTTTTTTTTTTTTGGGGGGGGGTATTTTCGAATTTATTTTGTCAGTTCAAAGCAGAGAGAGAGAGAGAGAGAGACGGGACAGACTGGGAGAGAGAGAGGGAGATGACATGTGACACAGCTCCTGGGGCGGATTCAAACCAGGATGTTGGAGTCCTTCAGAGTTTTTGTTCCAGAAAACTTTACGTTTTTTTGGCCCGAAAACTAGTTTTGAAAGACAGAAATATCAGCAGCAGCAGCGTGAGTCACTGGTGCTGATGAACGACTCTATCAGCCCCCTGCAGATAAACATTACGGCCATTTTGTGATATGGGACAGGAAAAATCCTACTTAATACCCTTTTAAGTTTCCTTTGTCTGGAAGTTGGCAATAATTTTGGAAAGCTTATGAAGATGAATTGTGAATGATTATGAATGTATTGATCATAAATGAGAGCCAGCGGTTTTCACTGCAAGGAGGCACCAAAAGAAATAATTTGAAACGACAATACAATGTTCTCTCCGTTTTCTCAAGCTTACAAAATATGGTCAGGCAGCTATCAGTGAAACACAAATGAACAGAACAGAAATTTTTTCACTTAAATGTTTTTTTTTTTTGTTGTTTTTTCTGGATGGCATTTTTCATTCAGTCCCGGCTCCCTCCCCTTTGCTGTTGCCTTTTCGTTTTGTCTCCCACACTCCTGAATTAAAGCAGACCTTATCCAACCTAATAGGTCCAAATGGCCGCGCTTTTTAATATCTCTGTAAAGAACAAGCTGTTCTCCGGAGCATAATTACAGACTTCAGAGAGAGAGGGAGAGGGAGAGGGAGAGGGAGAGGGAGAGGGAGAGGGAGAGAGAGACTGGCAGTTCATTCAGCAGCAGCCGGTTTTCCTCCTTCATCTCCTCCTCCTCTCTTTATCTCCACCTCCTTCTCCAAATCTGATTCATTTACAGGATAAGCAGCGCAGTGCAGCCACACACATGTCCCAACACACACACACACACACACACACACACACACACATAATTCCCTAACATGTTTTCTTTTTAAATCACAAACTAGTGATGGAACGATCTGCTTCTCCTCTCACGATCCGAGGTTCAGGATTCAGTCCAACCAGGATACGATGTGATCAATAAAAGTTCAGCGACAACAAAGTCTGACTGTGCAGAATTATGTTTCTATTTCTAGCGATGCCATTGGCTGCTAGAATGTAAACAACAATTTAAAAATGTCGTTACAAAGTGACAATAGCATAATTTGGATGGAGAGCTTGTGAAACTGTGATGGTCAAGAGTCTCATTAGTGATTACTACAGCAGAATAACATGGAGCTGATATCACCATTCATGTTCCTGACACAACATATGGTCTGACACATTTTTGTATCATGATATATTGAATTTTGATATATTGTCCCCTCACTATCTCAAACACATAACCCCACGCCCTTTGCTTTTTTTTTTTTTGTAGTAAAGCTTCCTATGCAGATCTGGAAAGTCTGAAAATGAAGGAAAAAAAAACGATTTTGTAATTTCCAAGTCTTGTTAAATTTAGAATTTGCACAAAAGGATCGGAAAAATGTGGAAAGATATTGTTCAAATTTAAATAAAAGAACAACAAGAGACACATATTAAATATATTGTTTTAATTTCCCTTATTACATGTATTAAGGGAAATGAAACATATCTTTCCATACTTTTCAGAAAATGGATGGAAACTATGGATTTTCTTCTTCTTTAGACGTCTGTCATCTCACATATTCTGATATTTTTTTGTTTTAAGAATAATCTATGGAGTGATATTACAAAATAAGAGGCAACACGACCGTTCTGTGTAAATCATTCTGAATGTCAGGAAAAAAAATCAAGATTTTGAAATTGAAACTGCAGGAACCTGCATAGTATCTCCCTCTTTCTCCGTCTCTCTCTCTCTCTCTCTCTCTCTCTCTCTTTCTCTATGTAGCTCTCTCTCTCTCTCTCTCTCTCTCTCTCTTTCTCTCTCTCTCTCAAATCAAGAAATTAATATCTGGAAAAAATCAAGATTTTGAAATTGAAACTGTGTAGGAACCTGCATAGTATCTCCCTCTTTCTCCGTCTGTGTGTGTGTCTCTCTCTCTGTAACTCTCTCTCTCTCTCTCTCTCTCTCTCTCTCTCTCTCTCTCCTCTCTCTCTCTCTCTCTCAAATCAAGAAATTAATGTCTGGAAAAAAATCAAGATTTTGAAATTGAAACTGTGTAGGAACCTGCATAGTATCTCCCTCTTTCTCCGTCTGTGTGTGTGTCTCTCTCTCTCTCTCTCTCTCTCTCTCTCTCTCTCTCCCCACCCCCCTCTCTTGCTCTTCACCTGTTGGTCCTCAATGGGAACCATGGAAACAGTGCGATCCTGAGGCAGGGTTCAGCCAATGAGCAGCCGGCTCGTCTTCAGCGGAGCCTGGCGGGAAGCTGGCAGATTAATTGTTTCGAGTTGTTTGTGGTGTCAAAACAATATTGTTTGTTGGCATTCGTTCACATCCCGGGCAATTTCCCTCTCCGCCTGCCGCAATTTCACTTCTGCAGCCGCTGCGTTTTTGTATGTTGCAGATAATCCAGCTGTGATCCAGATCCAGGACTGAGAAACCCGCTGAAATTATGTTCATATATTCATACTTACAAAGGATGGCAAAATGAAGACTTGGGGATATTATGTTATGTCACTAAATTACATAATAACGGCACCTCATTTACATTATAGTGCCTTGATTATTTGAAGTGCTGAAATGTGAAGTAACTGGACATCTGAACAGGTGAAGGTCAGCAGTTGTATGAATTTGCTTCTTAATAAATGCCATCATGAGCACTGTAATTGCAAATTACACTGCGTAGGACGGCGTTTCGGAATGTAATCACATGCGCATTTCATATTTTGAGTAAGTAGTTTTGTATCGGCAACTCAACCGGCTTTTCAAAACCTCTCCAGACAAAAGCATCAGGTTTACACACACACTAGTTTAGTGTATTTGCGTGGGCAAATTGATAAAAGACTGTAAAAGAGAGAGAAGAAATTCAACTCGGGGGGGGGGGGGGGGGGTTTATAAAAACGCCTCAGAATGATGAATGTATGAATTACAAACACAAACAGGTGAACTGGGCCGCAGAAACGAAATCAGTGGTTCTCAACGTGGGGTCCGGGGACCACCAGGGGTCCTTGAGGGGGTTCCAGGGGGTCCCAAGCAAATTGATGAATTGTTAAACTTCAGCATTATTTCATTTACAAGAAGTTAACACAGTTAGAGAATGTAGAAGAATGATTTGTTTTGATCATAGTTTCTCTGTTATCTCTCTACCTACAATACAGACAGTCATGGGATTCTGGACAAAATCATATCTGACAGTAAAAATATTCTCAGATTTGGGTCAGAGTGACAAAATCTCATCAGATTGCGGTCTGTGGCTCTGATGTGGACTAAATTAGGGGTCCTTGGTATGAAAAAGGTTGAGGAGCACTGAATGACTAAATGACACCTCAGAGGAGAACGGTGCGCAAAATAACACCGTGCATGAATAAAAGA
>NW_027284649.1:7500-10000 GCF_046629955.1 Centroberyx affinis | reverse complement strand
GAGACGGACATGAAACAAGACTAAAACCCTATTCGCACGGGACCGGTATCACCCGGGGACCTCTAGTAATTTGTAATAATTGCGGAGGTCGTCTGTGATCTTAATCCCGTGTGAATCTGCCATGTCCGTAATTTGTAAAGTAAAAATTCCACCGCAAATTACCTACCAAAACATGGAAAAATTGTTTGCTAATAGTATAACTTTTGAAATTGAAACTTTGCTTAGATTTCTATTTAACCTTTTCTTTTTATATGTATTATTTGAATTGTCATTGTACTTTCATTCCCTAGTGATTCTTAGTCCTTTTTTAGTATCTTTTTATCCTAGTATTTTTTATACCCCTTGTTGTTTTGTTTTGTACTTGTATTTGCCTGCACTGTGATCTGAGAGAAACGGCATTTCGCTCCTCTGTATGTCCTGTATATATGGCAGAATTGACAATAAAGTTGACTTTGACTTGAATTTAGTTTCAACAGCAGTTCAAAATGGAGAAGTTGATTCCAGACGTTCAAAGCTTCAGTTCTATACAGCTTTTATTTTGAAAGACGACAGGAAGAACAGCCGATCCATCGCTGGAGTCGACGATAAGCTCTGAAGTCATTTTACTGAGATTTTTCTGTTTATTTTAATGAATGCGGCCTAATTAGCGCTTGCCAGCTCTGTCAACTCACCATGACAACGTAACGTTACGAAAGGAAAAACCAACAGACTCCTGATCTGGCTGTTCAGAACTTTGTAGCTGCAGATCGCCACATAGATCCAGTCTGACCCTCTGGCCCCGCCCACAATCTGTCAGAACAGAGCGACTCATCGACCGAGACGCAAACATGAATGGAGGATATAGAGAGCCTAAGCCCCGCCCCTCCTGCTGTCCACCATGGGGCCTTATTTAGGAAAAAATATGTCCGGTAGTCAACGGCGAGAGACAAATAATTGTTTGATCCCGTGTGAATTGTGCCATGAATTACACAGATGATGTTTTGTCAATTTAAAAGATAATTTTGCAAGTGAAGAAAGTGTCAGTTTGTGGTAAAACAGTAAAGTAAAGTTTAGTTTAGTGTTTCAGGCTCAGTGAACTACATCTCTGTCTCACCAACACCAACATGAAGGAAACATAGGAAACACACAGCATGGTGTTAACGTTAGCCCCCACTGTACTGAAACTATCCTGAAGCAGTTTAAACCCGTTCTTCCTGTCTACCTTCCAGGTTGTGTATAATACTCCTGCTGTCTGAGAGGGACTGAGCTTCAGGCTCTGGGCAGCTTGTGGAGAGAGAAAGAGGGCGTGTAGTCTTTCTAATGACGTATTTTCACAGTCTGATACTTCAACAGTTTTACCACAAACTGACACTTTCTTGACTTGCAAAATTATCTTTTAAATTGACAAAACATCATATGTGTAATTCATGGCACAATATAAACTGGATCAAACAATTATTTGTCTCTCGCCGTTGACTACCGTACATATTGTTTCTGAAATAAGGTCCCATGGTGGACAGCGGAAGGGGCGGGGCTTAGGCTCTCTATAGATACAGTCTGACCCTCTGGCCCCGCCCACCAGCTGTCAGAACAGAGCGACTCATCGACCGAGACACAAACATGGATGGAGGATATACTGTATATATGATAAATATGATATGAAAATACACCAACAAAATGCCAAATCCAGTATTCTCAGTATTCTCCAGTATACTGTAGGTTGCTCAGCTTGGTGTGTGTGTGTGTGTGTGTGTGTGTGTGTGTGTGTGTGTTACACATGGTAAACACTGTTGCTACGGTTCATAACTCTTCCTCCTCTCTCTCTCTTTATTCTCTCTCTTCTCGGCCACAATATGCCTTTCTATTTTCTCTCCTCTCTCTTTTCCTCTTTCTCCTCTCTTCTCTCGCATATTATTCCTCTCTTTCCTCCAACAACATTTTCTCTCTCCTCCCTCTCTTTATTTCTCTCCCTCTCTCTCTCCCTCTCTTTTACCTTCACTTCCTCACACTTTCTATCGTTCCGTCTCTTCATCCTTCCTTCTCGCTGTCTTTGATTCTCTCTGTCTCCATTTCCCAATTTTTCACTCTGTCACTTTCCCTTTCTCGTCTCTCCCTCCCCCTTTCCCTCTCTCTCCCCCACTTTCTACCTCTCATCTCTTTCTATCTCTCTCTACCTTCCATCTCTCTCTTCCCTTATCTGTTGCTATGTCTTTCCTCCCTCCCTCCCTCTCTCTCTCTCTCTCTCTCTCTCTCTCTCTCTCCCTCTCTCCCTCTCTCTCTCTCCCTCTCTGTCCTCTTTTGTCCTTGACTCCAACACACACCAGCTGGCACTCAGCCAAGTGGAGAGACAGCAGAGATGATTACACACACACACACACACACACACACACACACACACACACACACACACTAAGAGGCGGGGTGTGTGTGTGTGTGTAGTGAGCGGAGGAGTCTGGAAGCGACAGCAGAGGGATGTAATCGAGAGAGAGAGAGAGAGAGAGAGAGAGAGAGAGAGAGAGAG
>NW_027284649.1:0-2500 GCF_046629955.1 Centroberyx affinis | reverse complement strand
GGAGAGGAGAGGAGAGGAGGAGACAAGGACAGGAGAGGAGAGGAGAGGGGAGAGGAGGAGACAAGGAGAGGAGAGGGGAGAGGAGGAGACAAGGAGAGGAGAGGAGGTGAGGAGAGGAGAGAGGAGAGCAAACAAGGAGAGGAGAGGAAGAGACGAGAGGAGAGAGGAGAGGAGACAAGGAGAGGAGAGGAGGAGACAAGGAGAGGAGAGGAGGCGAGGAGAGGAGAGAGGAGAGCAAACAAGGAGAGGAGAGGAAGAGACGAGAGGAGAGGAGAGAGGAGAGGAGGAGACAAGGAGAGGAGAGGAGGTGAGGTGAGGAGAGGAGAGAGGAGAGCAAACAAGGAGAGGAGAGGAAGAGACGAGAGAGAGAGGAGAGGAGACAAGGAGAGGAGAGGAGGAGACAAGGAGAGGAGAGGAGGTGAGGAGAGGAGAGAGGAGAGCAAACAAGGAGAGGAGAGGAAGAGACGAGAGAGAGGAGAGAGGAGAGGAGGGAGACAAGGAGAGGAGAGGAGGCGAGGAGAGGAGACAAGGAGAGGAGAGGAGGAGAGGAAAGGAGAGGAGAGAGGAGAGGAGAGGAGACAAGGAGAGGAGAGGAGGAGAGAGGAGAGGATAGGAGAGGAGACAAGGAGAGGAGGAGAGGGAGAGGAGAGAGGATAGGAGAGGAGAAAAGGAGAGAGGAGAGGAGAGGAGAGAGATAGGAGAGGAGACAAGGAGAGGAGAGGAGGAGAAGAGAGGAGAGAGGATAGGAGAGGAGACAAGGAGAGGAGGAGAGGAGAGGAGAGAGGAGAGGGTAGGAGAGGAGACAAGGAGAGGAGAGGAGGAGAGGAGACAAGGAGAGGAGAGGAGGAGAGGAGAGGAGAGGAGGAGACAAGGAGAGGAGGAGAGGGGAGGAGGAGAGGAGATGAGAGGAGAGGAGAGGAGAGGAGAGGAGGCAGGAGAGGAGAGAGGATAGGAGAGGAGACAAGGAGAGGAGAGGAGAGGAGACAAGGAGAGGAGAGGAGGAGGTTATAAATTATAGTTATTATTATTCTTATTATTATTAAGCTCCACAGGGAGATGAGCCCCTGACCCCGGGTCAGTTTGTGGCTTGCTCTGCACATTCTGACACACAAGACCAGGACAAACTTCCAGACGAGCAGCAAGCACCTGAGGATGGATCCTGAGTCCTGATTGGTTCCTGACGCACGGCGCGGCTTTGTGTTTAATTCACCTGGAGACTGAACCGCACTCGTCTTTTCACCTCGTTTCACCTCCGATTACAACTTCACTGATCCTGAGTCAGTTCCCGCTAACTCCACAGAGGAAACTACCTCAGCAGTAAAAATTAATGAACTCTGACCGACTGTCTGACATGGAGAGAGAGAGAGAGAGAGAGAGAGAGAGAGGGAGAGAGAGAGGGAGAGAGAGAGAGAGAGAGAGAGAGAGAGAGAGAGGAGGGAGAGAGAGAGCAGAGGAGAGGAGGGGAGGGACTGATAAAGGGAGAACGAGGGATGATGGAAAGCCAAAGGGAAAGAAATAGAAGGAGAGACAGAGGAATCAAGAGGGAGAGAATGGATTCATGAAGAGAAAGAGAGTTAGGGAAAAAGGATGACTCGAGAGAGAGGGAGGAGAGAGAGAGAGAGAGAGAGAGAGAGAAGGGGGGTGATAGAAACCCCTAACCCAGGGGAGTGAGAGGAAGAGAGGAGGGATTGATAAAGGAGAAAGAGGATGATGGAATAGCCAAAGGGAGAGAAATAGAAACAGACAGAGGAATCAAGAGGGAGAGAAAGGAATCATGAAAGAGAAAGAGAGGGAGGGAAAAGGAGGAATCAAGAGAGAGAGAGATGGTCGGAGGGATGGAAAGAGAGATAAAGCGAGAGAGAGAGAAGACAACTCCCATGACTTTTGCAAGATTGTCATCCTCTCTCCATCCCTCTCTCCCTCCCTCCATCTCTCTGTCTTCAAACCGATTCCCATTTAAGCGTAATTAAGCTACCAGGATGAACGGGTGGAATACCGCCGAGGATGATGGGAGGAGAGAGAGAGAGAGAGAGAGAGAGGAAATGAGAGAAGAAATGTGAAACAGAACCAGAGTGGGAACTATAGAGGAAGTCTTCCAGACTCGCAGTAGATCACAGATCCAGTCAGGCAGGATGGAGGTCAGGAGGCTCAGTCTGGCTCTGTGTGGCTCAGCAGGCGGAGCGAGGCGGGGTCAGAGGTCACGGTGCGTTCAGGACCGCTGGGAGCTGGGAAGCTTAACGAATAATAATAACGAATAATAACAATAATTATGAAGAGCGATATGATTTGTGATATTAGAGGGAATGATAATTTTTACATCATTATTCTCATTTTCATTGAAAAAAACGTACTAAAATGATTATGGTGTGACTTTTGCGGGGATCTGTACCAAACAAAGATGTTTTCTTAAGTCTGTAGAATATGATGTGTAGGCCAGGACATCTCTGCAGCACCACAGTATTTAATTTAAAATGCTATTTTGTGTATACATAAATGTATA
>NW_027284648.1:0-7500 GCF_046629955.1 Centroberyx affinis | reverse complement strand
GTAAAGGATAAGATTAGTTTAGATTATGAATGAAGTCAATGGAAGTTCTTCATAAGGTTAGGAATACATGGATGTGTGTGTGTGTGTGTGTATGTGTGTGTGTGTGTGTGTGTGTGTGTGTGTTCCACTCACGGCGAACTCTGCATGCAGGGTGTGCGTGTTTTTGATGACATCACGGAGCTGCTGACGTGTCATTGGCCGGCCGGCGGACAGCAGGTACTCCCTGGCTGCCGTCTCCCTGGGCGTTACCACGGCAACGCTGAGCGGCTCCACAGAGCCCAGAGCCGACATGTCCAAGACCAGAGAGACATTAGAGCCACGCCTGGGGGGGTGGGGGGGGAAAGAAGGGAAGGGAGGGAGGAAGAAAGAAAGGGAGGAAGGAGGAGGGAGGAAGGAGGGAAGGGAAGGGAATGGAGGAAGGGAGGAACAAGGGAGGAGAGGGGGAGGTAGGAACGACAGAAGGAGGGAAGGGAGAGAGGAAGGAAGGAGGGAGGAAGGAAGGAAGAAGGGAGGGAGAAAGGAGGGAAGGGAAGGGAAGAAAAGAAGGAGATAGGGAGGGAGGGAGGGAAGGAAGGAAGGGAGGTGGAAGAAGGGAGTGAAAGAAGAAGGGAGGAGGGAAGATAGGAGGGAGGGAGGAAGAGAGGAGGGGAAGGGGGGGAGAAAGAAAGATGGTTAAAGTTGAAGATATCAGACATCATGAAGTCTTCCTGCTCAGGTGAAAACATTTCTACCCACAGTGATGAAGTTTCTACCTGTGATGATGAAGTTTCTATCTGTGTTGATGAAGTTTCTATCTGTGTTGATGAAGTTTCTATCTGTGTTGATGAAGTTTCTATCTGCAGTAATGACGTTTCTACTCTTCAGTGATGAAGTTTCTACCTGTGGTGATGGTGTCTCTACCCACAGTGATGTTTCTACCCACAGTGATGTTTCTACCCACAGTGACGTTTCTACCCACAGTGATGTTTCTACCCACAGTGATGACGTTTCTACCCACAGTGATGTTTCTACCCACAGTGATGATGTTTCTACCCACAGTGATGTTTCTACCCACAGTGATGTTTCTACCCACAGTGATGACGTTTCTACCCACAGTGATGTTTCTACCCACAGTGATGATGTTTCTACCCACAGTGATGACGTTTCTACCCACAGTGATGACGTTTCTACCCACAGTGATGTTTCTACCCACAGTGATGACGTTTCTACCCACAGTGATGTTTCTACCCACAGTGATGACGTTTCTACCCACAGTGATGTTTCTACCCACAGTGATGACGTTTCTACCCACAGTGATGTTTCTACCCACAGTGATGACGTTTCTACCCACAGTGATGTTTCTACCCACAGTGATGTTTCTACCCACAGTGATGACGTTTCTACCCACAGTGATGTTTCTACCCACAGTGATGATGTTTCTACCCACAGTGATGTTTCTACCCACAGTGATGTTTCTACCCACAGTGATGACGTTTCTACCCACAGTGATGTTTCTACCCACAGTGATGACGTTTCTACCCACAGTGATGACGTTTCTACCCACAGTGATGTTTCTACCCACAGTGATGATGTTTCTACCCACAGTGATGATGTTTCTACCCACAGTGATGACGTTTCTACCCACAGTGATGACGTTTCTACCCACAGTGATGTTTCTACCCACAGTGATGACGTTTCTACCCACAGTGATGTTTCTACCCACAGTGATGACGTTTCTACCCACAGTGATGTTTCTACCCACAGTGATGACGTTTCTACCCACAGTGATGTTTCTACCCACAGTGATGTTTCTACCCACAGTGATGACGTTTCTACCCACAGTGATGTTTCTACCCACAGTGATGACGTTTCTACCCACAGTGATGATGTTTCTACCCACAGTGATGATGTTTCTACCCACAGTGATGTTTCTACCCACAGTGATGACGTTTCTATTGGCGGGTCGGATCACATTCGCATCCATTTGCTTCACTGCAGCTGCTGCACTGAAACAGAGCCGGATCAGAGCCGCAGCTCTGGAGATACACATGGCTTCTGTTTCTGTCGGACTACACATATAAAAGACTTGGCTCATTACAGTCATTTATCATCATGTCAGTAAACAAAATAGAAGCAGAATAGACGCTAAGAAGCTTCAGATTGGCTGCAGTACGCCTGCATTCTAAAAAGAGTGACATAAGCACTCCTGTACGGTCCATTAATGTTCCTCACGGTACAACTTGGGGGGGGGGGGGGGGTCTCTCCCTCGCCTCGCTACGTGTCGGCTGGCTTCCTCCTCAGGATGCCGCTATTTCCTGTCCGTCTGATTGCTGATTGGCTGCCATCCAGCAGCGACAACACACACACACACACACCCACACACACACACACACACACAGACACAGACACCAAGAAAAACATCCTGTTCTCACTTCACGCCTGAAATCTTCCTTCCTCACCTTAAGAAACACTGTGTGCTCTCCTCACTTAACATCCTCGTGCTAAACGCCGGTGCACAGCCCCGCCAAAACAAAATGGCTTCCCAGCGTGGCCCGAAGGAAGCGTCAGAACCTGCAGATAAAGACTGAGACGCTCGACACTGACCCGCCGAACAGATAAAGCTGTTTTCGTTTCACTTATGGAACTACTTATGGGAAAGGTTAAGAGGAAATTAGGTTCAGCTAAAGTTTAAATAGTTAACAATAACAATACAGTATATTCTATTGATTTCTGAGAACTGAGACAAAACCAGGTCTTCATTTTGAAAAAATATATCTATAATATTAAGAAATCTAATGAGATGCAGAGTTACAGAACTAGTTCTCACTATCAAGAAATGCTATGGTGCAACTTTGTGATTTTATTATTTTTTCCACAAATTATGTTTCCCATGTGTCATCATCATCAGACACAAGAAAAACCACGTTAGTTTTATTTATTTTGTCCAATACAGATTTACAGCCTCAAAATCTTCCTTTCTGCCCCTTAGTGATACGCAACTTTCTCTCCATTTGTTTCATCGCCCCAAATATATTCCCTTTAAACCTCTTTCCTTATGTAATGTTATCTTTAGTATTAAAGATATAATCTTCATTCTGGGCATGAAAAAGCACATTTTGAAGTTTTAAATAAATGCTTCAATCAATTCTGTCGGCTGAACAACAACATTTATTTAAAATCAACAAAAAGTCCATCTGATGGTGGGCTGGTGCACCAGGTCATTTCATTCATTTAACTACTTAGTCAATTCCGGTTTAATCCAAATAATTATGTTAACCTTCAAGTTAACATAATTAAATCAAGTTAACATAATTAAATCAAGTTAACATAATTACGTAAAAATCCCTGAAGCTAGAGTCAAAAGGTTTTGTTGTGGCAGCAGTTTCCAGGTCTAATCTCCTGTTTGCTGGAGATTTAATCAGCCTCCTCCGTTCATTCTTCCTTTTCGTCTGTTTTTACCCAACCAGCAAATTCCACAGGAATTTATCAGGAATTAGTTTCTTGTCATCTCCCTCTGAGAAACACACCTAGACCTGTCGTTAGAGGGGTCAAAGGTCTGTCGTCTGGACTGTGTGATGATGAGCACAGGAACACAGCCGCCCCGATATGGCTGCATACACACTGCAGGGAAATACTGTTGTCTCCTCATTGTCCCCCACCAGAGGGGGGACTATGGAACGGTCTCCATCTGTTAGTTAGTTAGTTAGTTAGTCACACTGTAACGTTGACTTTGTGCCACTAGGGGGCGGCATTGACAATGAATGGGGACTCAGTGGTAAAACAACACAGTTAAAGTTATCATAGGTAACATAACAGTCTCCACACGCTACACACTTGGAGACATCAGACTGGGTTGATGTGTTGAAGTGAGAGTCAAACCTCTAACCACAAGACACTGTAGTTATTGTCCAGTTGTTGGACTGTTGTTCTGTTATTGCATCATCACTGCACTACCACTGTGCCTCAGTGTTCACTACTTATATCATATTACCACTTACCTACTGTGCAATACCATATATCACTTATCATTTAGCATTTATATTATTCATAACACTCACGCTCCTGGTGTTGTATGTTATATTGTATATTGTATTAGAAATTGTATTGTAGTGTACATTGTGTAATGTAGGGATTGTATTTATTGCGTATTGTAGTTCTTATATTTTGTACTGTATTGAGTAAAAACAGGACAGTTACAGTTACTACATTTCAAGATATAACTTGTAAGCCTAATTCTGAGGAGAGTAGGCAACAGAAATATATGGTCAATCTGTCCTTTCATTGTCCCATACCAAAATGCAAATACAATTTCACTCATATTTCAAGTTCACTCAGCAATCACTGACTGACCCAAGAGTGGAACTACATCACTGGTGGGACAACATGTTTACTGTCTGCTTGTTGGAGCTTCATCATGTTCAGTTCACACTTAGTTCAGTTATTAAGGAGAGTGAAGCTTTCTACAACCGAACATTCAGGTATTGAATTTCCCAACTGACCTGGGACAGAAAGCTTTGAGGTTTTCTGCTCCGACTGCATGGACCAACCTACAGTCTGATCTGAAACTTCAAAACTCAGTAACCCTGAATGATTTTAAAGCTGTGGTGAAATCTATTGAAACCAGGCTGTCTGTGTGCAAATGTTCTATCTGATCATTTTAATGTTACTCATATCTATGTGTTTTCTATGTGTTTTTTATGTTAATTTTTTGTTGAAACTCTGTGTTGCTGCTGTTCTTGGCCAGGTCTCCCTTGTAAAAGAGATCCTTGACCTCAATGGGACAAACCTGGTTAAATAAAAAATAAATAAATAAATAAGATCTTATGGATAAATTGACGGCTCTGGTTACTGGTGTTACTGGTGCCAAGTAAACTGAATATCGGTCATATTGGTCTGAAGTAAACGTTACTATGGTTACAGACTTAATTTGCAGCCACAGTGAGATCAGAGGAGTGGAGAGACTGTTGCTGTACAGACAGTCCGGTCACTTCAGTCCAGTCTGAACCGGACAGATGAGCTGTCTCTCCCAGTCAGGAGTTCTGGTCTCTCCCAGACTCTGGCAGTGTGAATGTTGGCTTACGGGAAACTGCGGCACTGCAGATGGCAGCAGATCAGAATGGCAAACTCTCTGTGTTTTTAAAAGGAAATTAAAGACCTATCTTTTTAATCTGTCTTTTAATTTGGAGTACTGTTATAGCCTTAGTTTTTAAGTAATCATTTGTTTTTACTTTTATCCCTGGTGTTTATTTTATTGTATTTTTATTTTATTTTATTGACTCTTATTTATTGATTTTTTAACATGTTATTGTTTTACTGTTGCAATTTTGCTATGTGAAGCACTTTGGGCTGCATGCTTGTATGAAAGGTGCTGTATAAATAAAGTTGAGTTGAGTTGAGATTATTGTTTTTTGCAAGTTTGAAAGACTTCATTACCCAGAAATAATTTTTAGAAAACTGTGCCCACCTGCATTTACATTAGTTTGGACCTTATGACTTTATTCTGTAAATATGATATAGTTTCTCCCTCCTGAGTGGCACTGACAATCCTCCGTACATCACAGCAGCTGACCGGCTCCACATGTTTCTACATGAAGAAATACATTTTCCAGATACACACAATCTGTGAGGAAACCTGACCAATAGGACGACTCCCTTCATATAAACACCAGCATGAACTGAGGATGAAAAGAGCCATGCACACACACACACACACACACACACACACACACACACCTCATATATCTTTTATAAAGGAAATTTAGTCAACAATGTTAACGTAAACTGAACGTAAACACTTCTTAACTATAGGCTGAGAGTGGATATACAGGATATACTACACACACACACACACACACACACACACACACACACACACACACACACACACAGACACACACACACACACACACACACACACACACACACACACACCTCTCTTTCATACCTCCTAATCTCCACGTACGCAGTAGAACACCTGACTGTTGGAACAATCACAGGTCAGAGGTTACTGTACTCTGACACACACACACACACATACACAAATACACACACACACACACACACACACACACCCACACACACACACACACACACACACACACACACACACACACACACACACACACACACACACACACATGCTCTCTGTTCCTATCCTAAACACAGGAGACAATGTGAGCGATCAGTTATATAAGAATAAGAAACAGAGGAATTCAGATGGAACACATGGAGCGCCAGGCGAGTCTCTGATTGGTCCTTCATCCTGTCAATCATTTCTGACGTGCAGAGGGGCGGGGCTAACACACAGCCAGTCTGCAGGCAAAACGACCTGATTACAACCCTACCTCTTTCTTTCTATCTTTCTTTCTTTCTTTCTTTCTTTCTTCCTTCCTTCCTTCCTTCCTTCCTTCCCTCCTCCCTCCTCCCTCCTCACCTTTCTTGCAGTCCTGCGGCAGGTTTCATCCTGAAGGGGAGGGGCAAGGCCTCAGCTCGTTATTGGTAGTCGCCGGGGCGACGGCGGTCAGGGGGACGAAGTCGTTGCCGTTGACAACAGGGACGGGGGCGGGGCTAGGAGGAGAAACACAGGAAGGGAATCAATAAATTTACTGGTACACAAAAATTGATTGATTAGAGTTCTTTTTTATTAATTCTGAACTCTACGTAAACGCCTTCGTGAAATGCAGAGAAGAATTGTGGGAAACGAGGTGAGCGAGTTACCTTGGCAGAGGGAAGGCGGGGGGAGCCGGGCGGCGGCAGGCTGTGATTGGCTGTTGCAGGGGAGTGGGCGTGCTACGGCTGGAGGGAGCTCGGCCTGGACCATGCTTCCTGCCGCTGGCGCCTGAGCGGAACAGACTGAATATGAATATTATTTTGATATGAGACAGAAAGTGTTCTGACGCGGCTCTGCCGGGTTCCCGGGGTTCGGGAGGAGAACGGACCTTGGTGCCCTTTGACCTCTGGGCGGAGCCTGGGGCGGCGGCCGGGGGTCAGGTGCAGGTCAGGGGGCGGGGCTTTCACCTGTCTGTCAGAAAACTGGACCTTCTCCTTGAGTCGGTATAAAACCTGGAGAGAGGAGAGGGGAGGAGGGAGGGAGGGAACTTTTCTTCATTTGTTCACAACGTTTATTAATAAAGTTCTTTTTTTTTAATCGTAAACTTGATGAAACCAAACATTGGAAATTCAATCACAAGGAAAAATCCACCTGGTAGTTCTGTCCTGCTGTGGAGTTTAAAGACAACGCAGCAGAAGCTTCAGCTGCACTGCGTCTTGATTGGCTCTCAACTTTATTTAAATCCCTCCAATCAGGAAGGTTTACAGCACTTAAACTGATAAACTTAGGGGACGAGGCTGTCGACCAATCAGAGCTCTGGATTGCAGTTACTCTGTGTATCAGAACTTACGCTTTAAATTCATACATCAAACAGCATTAAAACCACTTCTAGTTTCATTCAAACTCCACTGAACTTTATTTGGTAACACTTTACAATAAGGGTTAGTTAATGCTTAATAAGCATTAACTAA
>NW_027284647.1:0-10388 GCF_046629955.1 Centroberyx affinis | reverse complement strand
CACACATTTTCTCTGTCACACTGACAAGCTCAGGAATATTGATTCATGCTTAAGGCCGGTGTTTTTTAATGGATTTCTTACCATCAACAAATCCTATGAAAATAACAAAATCAACAATGCGTTTGCTCTACTCCCGTTACTTTCTGACTTGCCACGTACCGTTTTTAGCCGTCAACCCGGAAGTCATTGGCTCCAATTGTAAGCTAAAAACCTTGAAATACAGCTCACAAAGATATAGTTTACGTTTTAAAAATCGCTGTTACCACGAAAAGGCAAATCCTTCATAGGGAGGGTTATTTACTGTCCATGTTTCCATCATTAAAGAGAATCTGACTTTGTTTCCCCCAGTGTGGACCATGGTGGAGTGCAGAGGCTCAAACCAGGTCTGAGGAAGTGTAAGTGTGTATTTAGTTTGATTCATGAAAACAAAGCAACACACATTCATCAGTTGACATGGAAAGTCCATCTACACCACAGTATGTGTGACTGCTGCTGTATTGTGTCTTGTTCTCTCATCAGATGCCTGTGAACTCACTCTGGACCCAAACACAGCACACAGAAACATCTTCCTGTCTGAAGACAACAGAAAGGTGACAGATGTGAGAGAGCAGCAGCCATATCCTGATCATCCAGAGAGATTTGACTACTGGTGTCAGTTGCTGTGTAGAAATGGTCTGACTGGTCGCTGTTACTGGGAGGTCGAGAGGGAAGGAGTGGTTGATATAGGAGTGACTTACAGAGGAATCAGAAGGAGCGGAGACAGTGATGACTGCAGGCTTGGAGGGAATGAACAGTCCTGGAGTCTGGAGTGCTCTGGTAATAGTTACTCTGTCTGGCACAATAATAGAAGAACAGACATATGTTTCCCCTCCTCTTTCTCTAACAGAGTAGCAGTGTATCTGGACTGGCCTGCTGGCTCTCTGTCCTTCTACAGAGTTTCCTCTGACACACTGATCCACATCCACACCTTCCACTCCACATTCACTGAACCACTCTACCCTGGGTTTGGGTTTTGGGTTCTGTTTTGGTTCCTCAGTGTCTCTTGTCAGATAGTGGAGGGAGAGAGAAACACTCACACTGCTAAGCAAAGACAGCTCCTGAAATTCACTCTGTATAGGATCACACACACACACACACACACTGCCCCGACCCTTGGCATAGGAGACATGCGGTGTGTGAAGTACGTTGGGCAGTATGTGTGAGCAGACTGTGGAATAGACTATTGAACATGAGTGATGACAGACTGTGTAAAAGGCTGCTCATGTGGGACATACAGACGAGCGGCTTGAGAGCAGGCTGTGAAGAAACGAACATCCTGAAGGAAAAAGTTAACACTATTATGATTGAAGATGTTGTTTTTCAGCAGTTTAAAGATAAATGGGCTATGGAGATATGCCGTAAACCAAAACTCAGAACGTATGGTTTGATTGTTATGGTCCAAAAATGAGTTCAGTACTGAAAACTATGTGAAATATAATCTGCCCAAGAGGAAGAGATCTTCATGTTCCCAGATCAGGTCTGGAATATCGCCTTTACATTTGGAAACGGGATGTTATGTTGGCACTGATGAACAGGAGCGGGTTTGTCATTTATGTTAAATAGAATTGAAGATGAAATGCATTTTGTTTTATATTGTCCCTTGTGCCATGATAATCAATAAAGGTGATCTTGATTATTTATCGATGGAAGACTTGGAAATAATGAAAAAATTGTGTGAGGTGGAAACATTTGCTTTTGTGGACAATTTAGATAATACACTCAGAAAATACATGTTGTATAATTAGTTGCTTTGTATTATATTAGCTGTCTTAGTTTGTGCTGTTATGTTGAGCAGTGGCGGACTGGCCATCGGGAGGACCGGGACAATTCCCGGTGGGCCGCTCGCTTTATGGGCCGGTGGCCACGGCACTTTGAGCCGGCTATTTCATAAACGAGAGAGAGAAAGAGGGAGAGAGAGAGCGGTGAGCGATGCCCCCACCCCTCGCGAACGGAGTGTCAGAGGAGCCGATCAGTGCGATCAGACAGTAGTATTTTGGAGAAAAACTTAACAAAATGGAAAGGAATCTTTCCGAAAAACAAAAAGGTGGGGCAGAGAAATTGAGGAATAAAAAAATGAAGACCCTTGAAGCTGAGGCATAAAATATGAGGGGTGTGCCTTGTCCCAAAACAAGACACACAGATGTGTGAAAATGACATCCTTCTTCATGCTGAATAAAATGGAGTAGAATAGAATACAACTTGTAGGGAATGTCCTCCCATGTGGGTAATATTAATGTAAGGAATATGGGTCTTTTCACACAGTGGCACTCATTATGAAGAGTTATCAATTATCAAAAATCTCTCATATCAGTCTGTCTCATATCAGTCTTATTAGTTAACTATCAATTGGAAATATTAACTAGCAATTGAATCATTATTATTGAAATTTCAGTATTAATAGTTAATCTAAATTAAAATACAATATTATACCTTTGGTTACACTAAATTAACAATTGATCAACATACTGTATATACTTATAAGTACTGACACTAAGTCGTGCTGTATTCATGTATACGTCAGCGGGGGGGGGGGGGGGGGAATATTCGCAGGCTGGATGTGGGCTGGTCTGGTCAAAAAGTCCAGGGCCATTTTCTTGTCCCAGTCCGTCCCTGATGTTGAGTGACCTTCAAGTCTATGTTTTATATGTTGTTGTAATTGTGTCATGTAATGTGGGTTGGGCCATTAAGATGGTATGATACGAAAAAAAAAAAAAAAACCTTCATTCCCATACACACCCTCCCCTGTACTGCTGCAGTATATAGAAAGATGCCATGTTGCCTCAGCTCTGCTGGAGAAAGGAAGCGACTGATGTATTGAAATACATATAGATATAACCAGTAATGTTGTAATTAAAAAGGAAGGTAAACTAGATAAATTATATCAATTTAATTTTCAGAAAAACATTGTTATGCTTTTATCCTCATAAGACTCGATTTTCAGTTTCATACCACTCTTTATGATGTATATTATGGATTTGGGACCTAAATATTTTTGTAATGTTTTGAAAAGGCTGTAAACTATTTCTGGAAATAAAAAGATGGATAAACTGATAAACAACCAACATCATTTGATCTTTCATCTCTGTGTGACATAAAATCACTGATCTGATTTTGACAAAACCTGGGGAAAAGACTCTGATTGGCCCAAGAGAAAATACAGTTACAGGTGAAAACCAGGAGACATTACTGTCCCTGATTGGTCCAGACGGGGGGAAGACATGTTTCCTAGTGATCCGAGCGATCTGTTTCTCTCCTGATCTGATTCCATACGTGTTATGAGGTTCAGGATCAATACAACCAGGATCCAATGTGATCAATAAAAGTTCAGTGTCAACAAAGTCTGACTGTGCAGAATTCTGTTTATTTCTGAGACACAAATCTTTCCAGCGATGCCATTGGCTGCTAGAATGTAAACAACAATTTAAAAATGTCATTACAAAGTGACAATAATATAATTTGGATGGAGAGCTTGTGAAACTGTGATGGTCAAGAGTCTCATTAGTGATTACTACAGCAGAATAACATGGAGCTGATATCACCATTCATGTTCCTGACAGCAGAATAACATGGAGCTGATATCACCATTCATGTTCCTGACAGCAGAATAACATGGAGCTGATATCACCATTCATGTTCCTGACAGCAGAATAACATGGAGCTGATATCACCATTCATGTTCCTGACAGCAGAATAACATGGAGCTGATATCACCATTCATGTTCCTGACAGCAGAATAACATGGAGCTGATATCACCATTCATGTTCCTGACACAACAGACGGACTGACACACTTTGTATTGAGATTTATTGAATTTTTGAAGAAAAATAATTGAAGAAGAATTGAAGAAACAGATGATCCGTCCCTACGCAATGGTGACCTTTAACCTTCTCAACATGGTGCAAAAAAATAGTTTTATTCTTCAGTAAGAAAACAATTCTATACACATGCAGACTAGTTTGTTAAATTAACTTGTTAAACTGCACGGCGGCCATGTTTGTTTATAATTTGTCTTCTGACAGAATTGCATGTGAAAGCAAAGCTGTTTAGCAGCTGACCTGGACTGACCTGACTTTCCCTCCAGGACCTGAACGCAGCAGAATAGCCGTCTGGGTGCTGTGACCTCTGACCCTTGGCCTCCTTACTGTTGGTTGCTTGTAATCAGTATCAGTACTATAGTGCAGTAGCAGTATATACTGAACCATAATACTGATACTAAACCATAGTATTGCTACTGGACTATAGTACTGATATTGTACCATAGTACTTTACAGTACAGTAGTAGTACTCCTGTAGTAGCTGATCATTTGTTGTTGTATGGGGAATCCGTCTCTCTCCAGCTAAACGAGGACTGGCGTCTCGTTGGTTAACAGGCTGGTTGCCTAGCAATGGCTCCAGGCTCGCCAAGCCTGGATGAATTTTTAAAAACAGTTCAAACCCGTCAGAAACACACAACCTGCATGTTACCAACTGTACCTGATCTGAGGTCAGTGAGAGAGGTGTATATCAACAAGTATAGGTTATAGGCGCCATTACAATTAAGTGACAGAGAACCCATTAATCACTGGCATCAATGAAACTTCCCCTGGTGTGTAGTTGTGTTTGTAAGGCATTGACTCAGGATTGTTCAGCACTTCTGCACTGTGGTATATATTTACCGCATCTGTAACAAAAACAAAAAATATATTTTTCTATGCCTTTGTGAGAATTTTTGCTGCTATTGGTGGTTGTTTGTCTCATGATGCTGACTGACTGGAGGTCAGAGTTCATCGCTGCCACACTGTACAAATCCTCCTCCCTTTTTATATTTTCCACTTTTCCACCCAGAATCCCCTCTAAACCAGCAGCTGGTGACTCAGATCAGATTTATAGCAGGTTTGACACCAATCCTCCTGCTGCTTTACTCCTCCACTCTGCTGACTGAACTCTCAGCTTCACCTCAGGCTGAGAAATATGTAAATATCACTGTGTTTGATGTTAAATGACAAATATTCTGTTGTATTCTACTAACCTCCTGCAACACAAACCCACCTGGAGCGAGGGAAGTCAGTGAGTCTCGTTTTTTATATTTTGTCAGAATCTGCTTTGTCGGTGTTCCTTTAGTCTCTTCTACCGGAGCAACAGATCACAGAATCACTGATTTGGGGGTTTTATCATGGAGGAAGAGACACGACCCAAGACTCTACCAGAGGCACAAAGATTTAAAGCAATATTCCACTTAGTTTTAACATGAAAAGCAGAATATAATCTCCTCCCCAAGATCAGATGCAGCTGGACCAGTTTGTAGCTTCAGATTTTTTCTTCCCATTCATTTGAATGGAAACTGACATTGAACACATTGGTGAACAGATCCAGCATCAGATCCTGCTGCTGTGAGTCCAGCTGACTGTTGGTCCGACGCTTCAGAACAGAATCTCACCAAACGGCTTTTTTACTGAGAGAAGAGAACACAGCGGAGGGATACCATGTAGGAGAGATAGTTCCTGTTTGGGAGACCGGATCTACTTTTATTTTTAGAGGTTCAAGCCCGTAGAGCAGAAACCCTATTGTTTTTCTGCTGGTTTATTATTATTGTTATTACTAGCTCAACAAATATTTACCCAATCGGCCTGAAGGGGGCGCTATAACTATAATTTTACTTTAAAGGCCATAACTTCCACACCGTTGGTCCGATTTTCACGAAACGTGGTACACATGTCCAGCTGACCATACACCATACAATTTTGCAATTTAGACCCTCAAGGTCCACCTGGAAAGTTTTTGAGATATTTTGAAAGTTCTTAAAAACACATTTTTAACATCTCCTCCTACACTGTCTGACCGATCACTACCAATTTGCATAATCGGTCCCAAACTTCTCAGCCTCGTCTGGAATGGCATTTTTTAACATATGTACCGAATTTTGTGTGATTCGACAAAAAGGGGGCGCCGCAAACACCAAAAATGGGCGTGGCCTAACAGAAAAATGGCCGTAACTCCGCACCCGTTTGTTCAATGATCACGAAACTTGGCAGATATATCAAGGGATATATTTGGACGATGTCCTCAGAACCACTGACACTGTTTTTGCGACGTCAGTACCGTTCAGAAAAGGCTTGAACCCCTTTCATGGCCGCTTGCGGCTATAATTAAATACTAATTTTAATGTAAACCAAGAATAGAAATGCAAAATGAGGAGGGGCCCAGGATGCTTTGTTGTCTTCCAGCAGGATCTGATGCTGAATCTGTTCATCAGCGTGTTCAATGGAAGCTTTCAAAGAATCAAACTAAACTTGTTTTCCGGAGTCTGGGACGGCAAAATAAAACGCAAATAAGTCGCTCTGTGCAGGAAAAGTGGTAGAAATGCTTTCTCTACCTCCTCCATTCCTCTCTCCCTCACTCGTTTTTCCTTCCCTCCATCCTCCTCCATCTTGTTCTCTCTCTCTCGTTTCTTCTCCTTTCTTTTCTCTTTTCCCACTCATCGTCTTTTTTCCCTCTAACTCTTAAACTCCTCCATCCCTCGTCTTCTCTCTCCCTCCATCCTCCTCCAGCATCTTATTCTCTCTCTCCTCCATCTCTTTCTTCTCTTGCTTTCTCTTTTCTTTTCTCTTTGCCCACTCCGTCTTTCTTCCTCTAACTTTCTCTACCTCGATCTCTCTATCCCTCCCTCCGTCCTCCTCCATCTTGTTCTCTATCTCCTCTATTTCTTCTCTTTTCTTATCGCCCCCTCCGTCTTTTTTCCTCTAACTCACCTCCATCCTCCTCCAACATCTTACTCTCTCTCTCCTATCTCCTTCTTCTCTTGCTTTCTCTTCTCTTTTCTTTTCTCTTTAACTCCTCCATCCCTCGTCTTTTTCCCTTCCTCCCTCCCTCCACCCTCCTTCCTCTTATTCTCTCTCTCCTTTATTTCTTTTCTTTTCTCTTTGACCACTCCATCTTTTTTCCTCTAACTACTCTCTACTTCCACTATCCCTCCCTCCTTCTCTTCCTTCCCATCTTGTTCTTTCTCTAACTCTCCTCCATCCTCCTCCAGCATCGTATTCTCTCTCTTCTATCTCCTTGTTCTTCTCTTGCTTTCTTTTCTTTTCCCTTTGCCCACTCCATCTTTTTTCCTCTCCCTCCTCCATCCCTCCATCCTCCTCCTCCAGTCTCTTTATTCTCAGTTGGAGCGACTCGACCCACACAACACTTTCTGTTTTACATTTATATCCAGAGAGAGAGAGAGAGAGAGAGAGAGAGAGAGAGATAGACAGAGAGAGAGACAGGGAGAGAGAGAGAGAGACAGGGGGAGAGAGAGAGAGAGACAGAGAGAGAGACACAGAGAGAGAGATGCAGAGAGAGAGAGAGACAGGGAGAGAGAGACAGAGAGAGAGAGAGAGGCAGAGAGAGAGAAAGAGCATGTATTGCAAAATTATTGGCAGAAATGTAAAGTAGGCACAGAAGAAGGAAGGTTCTATAAGGGTTCTGTGGTTATGATAGTGGTTCTCTATAGAACCGTAAGAAATCTACAATTTGTTAAAATAAAAAAAAGGTAAATCAGAACAAAGTAACCAGTGTGGTTCTTAAAAAGTTCCTTCAAACTGCAGATTTGGAGCGTTTCATGCATTCTGAAGCGGTTCTTCAAAGCATCATAAAGGTCAAATGAGGAACTATTTGAGCACGATGCTACAGAGAACCTCTCTTACAGAAATGCTTCTCAATAGAACCAAAAAGGTTCTGCTGTGGCCCAAAGAACCATTTTCTGGAAGTATATAGAACCCTTTTTGTTAAGAGTGTAGACAGAAGACAGAAGGGAATGGACTGAAACTCTAAACCAGTGGTTCTCAACGTGGGGTCCAGGGACCACAAGGGGTCCTTGAGGGGGTTCCAGGAGGTCCACAGCAAATTGACAAATTGTTAAAGATTAGCATTATTTATTATATTTACAAGAAGTTAACACAATTAGAGAATGTAGAAGAATGACTGTTTTGATCATAGTTTCTCTGTTATCTCTCTACCTGCAATACAGATAGTCATGAAATTCTGGACTAAATCATATCTGACAATAAAAATATTCTCAGATTTGGGTCTGAGAGACAAAACTTCATCAAATGGGGGTCCGTGGCCCTAATGGGACTAAATTTGGGGTCCTTGATATGAAAAAGGTTGAGAATCTCTGTTCTAAACGACAGCAGAGTTCTCCTTTAAGAAAGAGTCTGATCTTCTGACGTTGTGAAACCAGCAGAAGATCCTGTTGGTGTTGATATGCTGGTCTCTCTGCAGTCTGGATGTGAAGAGGAGCGGAGGTGAAGAGCAGACTGAAGAGACGAGCTGACTCCGCCTCCTGCTGGACACAACAGGAACTGCAGCCAAGAGCTTCATTAAACTGAAATATGGGACCAATATTTCCCTTATTTCCCTTTCCCTCCGTTTAAAACACTCAAAGACTGATAGGGATAGGAAAGGAACGTCAATTTTAATTTCTGAAACTAATTCTCTATGTTTCCTCAAACTAGCAAATCTGTGTAGAATCAATTGGCTCTTCACTGCTATATCATTTTAGTCTAATTGGCTTTCCTACTTAAGTTGCACAGCTAGCTCCTCCTGCTGGCACTTCCATGTAAGCGCATGGAGGGCCAGGGAGGTTTGCCTGGTATGATCGTTTGGGGGTCTTTGATGATCCCAGGACAGAGCCATACCGCCAAATTTAACTACTGCAAATGGCAATAAAAGTTTTTCTTTTGACTAAAGTGGTCCTGACTGCATTCAATTGGCAAATCTCATACATGGCGCCTTATTTAAAGCTGCTTCAGTCTGCCTACCCTTGCTGCTTCCTCTGCAAGCCGCTTGCAACCCGCCTCCACCCCAGCTACTCCTTACATGCTGTGTCTGACTTAAACAATGTCATTTCTGTTGTCATTGTTGCTGCTCTGTTCTGTACGGGGGTCTTTGCTGCTGTTCTCCCAGAACAGAGCCATACCGCCAAATTTAACTACTGCAAAGGGCAATAAAAGTTTTTCTTTTGACTAAAGTGGTCCTGACTGAAATATAAAAAAGGAGTTTAGTGAGGATCAATATGTTTAATGGAGGAGGCAGCCCCCAGGACAATTCAAGCAAATCCGCCTCACACGAGGCACCAAAAATGTAGTGTGATTAGGTATTGATGATGTCTGATATCAATATAATTTAGAGTTAGTTTCACTGAGATTTAAATAACGGGGCACCAGATAACAGACAGCATCAACTATGAAGGTCTGAATTCTCAGTTTGTTTGAATTTAAATCCACACAATGAACACAGGAGATGACTTTATGTAAATTAATATATTTATTACTAAACTAAAGCTAATACTAATTTGTTATAAATTATTAAGATATAATTATTAAGTTGCAATTGATAAATCATTGATAATAATGAATTGGTGATTAATTCCACATGAACTCATCATTAATTAATCAGCAATTAATTGTTTAAGGGATTATAAACATTAATTATTTAAAAGTGTTACTTACTATCCTAATTAATTTAATTTACCATTAATATTTGGACATTTTAATAATTTATTAAAATTCCAAATTAATGGCTCATTTTAAGAGACTGATTTAATTAACTGCTGTTATGCCAACATTTAACATTTAAATATTTTTACCAGTATTTCCTGATGAGACAGGAATAAAATCAAGTCTCTTTCCTTACCTGAGACTGTTGATTAATGATTAATCTCTCTCTCTCTTTCTCTCTCTCTCTCTCTCTCTCTCTCTCTCTCTCTCTCTCTCTCTCGCTCTCTCCTCTCTCTCTCTCTCTCTCTCTCTCTCTCTCTCTCTCTCTCTCTCTCTCTCTCAGTATCAATCCAGCCTACTTCCAGTCTACTTTCTCTTACCAGCGAGGCAGCAGGTTGTTTCCAACATGAAAAGGTATTGTAACAAACACTTTACATTACAGTTTATAGAGTTTTATTCTTCAACCCGTTAACTCTTACTGTTGATTGATTTAACTGTAATAAGACGATCAGACAGAATAAGCCTCTGTTTGTGAAACTCACTGTTTGGGTTGGAAACATAAAACACTTTGTGACAGTTTGTGAACACATCAGTGTTTGTGTTTTAACGTCCTGAACATGTTGATTTGTTAAGAGTGGAGGTAGAAGTGCACATCAACCAAAACAGACTTGACTGGAGAGTTTAACCAGAAACAAAGGGAAATGTTTTGGATTTGGTCCTAAATACAATGATCCCCGATGGACTAAATGATGATTTTAACATCAAGTGCTTTCTATAAATAACCATAGTGCCACTAATTATAGACTTTAACTGCATTGACTTGTTCGGAGCGTCTTGTTTTCTGTGTATCAAAGAGTCACTTGTAATGTCTCTGTGTTCCACTAGTGCTGCTT
>NW_027284646.1:0-22311 GCF_046629955.1 Centroberyx affinis | reverse complement strand
CTCTCTCATCAGTATGTAACTCTTGCATGGAGCCGATCCAGTTTGATTGTAGTGAGGAAGAATCAAAGGAGCGGCTGACTTTCTTTCAGTCGTTCCTCTGTCTTCCTCTTTCCCCTTCCTCATTCCCTCAGCGTTCACTCTCTTCCAGAAAGTGTTTGTCTCTTTACTGAGGTAGTAATAATAATAGTTTTAGTGCCAGGGCTTCAACTCAAGATACCCTAAGGTAAAGTCCCTGCATAGGGAGAGGTAGAGAGAGGTGGGATGTAAAAAAGTAAAAAATACCTCATTACTGTACTTAAGTAGGATTTTCAAGTTTTTCTTTCACTGAAGACTTTTTACTTTTACTCACTACATTTCAAAAAGAAAAATCTGTACTTTCTACACACTACATTTTCAAAACAGACTCGTTCCTCTCGGAAATCATCAACTGATTTTCAACATTTTTTTTTTTTTTTTTTTTCCACATCAGACGGCTTCCATCCCGGGAAGCAGCCGATCAAGAGCCAGATGTGATTGGCTGCTTGTTTCGGCAAAGCGACACCAAAAAAGGAAGGAAAGGGAGAGAGAGAGAAGCAAAAAGAGAGAGAGAGTTAACGTTAGTGAATTCAGCTGCTATAGGGTTCAGGTTCCTGATCTGAGCTGCAGACTCTTTCTCATCTGGGATTCAGAGGAACGCTCAACAGAAAACCAGTTTAGAACATTAGAAATTCATTTTGGAGAACGACTTTTACTTTTATACTCTAAGTAAATTTAAGACCATGTACTTTTATACTTTGACTTGAGTAAAGGATTTGAAACAGTACTTCAACTTCTACCAGAGTATATTTTTAGATGAGTATTTGCACTTTTACTTGAGTAGGGAATTTGTGTTCTTCTACCTCCTCTGTAAGTAGAGCAGCATCGGTTCTGTTCGGTCCTGTGCGATTTCCAAATAGATTTCTGGCATTTCAAAGTCTCTCTTATAATGCTAAAAGTTAGAAATTCACATGTGGACAGATTTAGGCTAACATGAGGTCCTGGTAGGATGTTACCCAAGGCAGCGGTACGTCGGATGTGTTGAGGTGCAACACATCCGAGGTTTAATATACTGAACAAAAACACTTTTTTCCCCCCCCATTTTTCAGGAGTTGAAATAAAAGATCTAAGACTTTTTTCTATGCACACAAAAGGCTTATTTCTCCCAAATTTTGTTCACAAATTTGTTTAAATCCGTGTTAGTGAGCGCTTCTCCTTTGCCAAGCCTTTAGAAAAGTCTTAGATCTTTTATTTCAACTCCCGAAAAATGGGAGCAAAACCAAAAGTGTTGCGTTTATATTTTTGTTCAGTACTTCAATCATATGAAAACATTATGCTTCAATCCAAATGGAGAGTGTTGCACCTCGTCCTCCATCTAGGATTTTGTCCAAGGCCAGCAGCAGTGCCTCTGATGAGTCACATGAAAGCTTGGCAGGCTTTAGGTGTCAGGTTCAGTTTCAGGTTGATATTATTTGCATGTATCAATGATAAAAAAAAAACTGGAAAAATAGAGAGCGAAGAAATACAAAACTGGGCTGGTGAGACAAAAGAAACCATGGCAGCTTTTAGAAAGTCTCACACCAGAGAAGAAAATAGAGAGAACGGTCCGGCTGACAGGCAGAGACGGCGGTCAGATGACATCACAGCGATCTCGTGGGGGAGAACAGCGTGAGAAACGTAGGAATGTAAAAAATGACAAAAGCTTGACGGGATGGGAGTCATCAGCTCAGTCTGATGTACTGAGGATGGATGTTGTGACAGTTTGTCTCCAGACTCCGGTCCCAGAATACTGAAACACGGAGAAGGGGAAGAGTGAGACCCAAATGACGGCTTACGTTTTCTTTCTCTTTTGGAGTTCGGGACTGTTCGTTATTTATGAGGGGGGGGGGGGGGGGGGTGGCTTCGTTTTTTTTATTTTTTTATCTTGAACCTCCCCGGAGATACAAATATTTTTCCTTGAGCCTCCATGAGTGACTGGGGGGAAACTGCATGACCCTCCCTCCACCATAAATAACCATATTTTATTATATTCACACCAGAAAAGAAAAAAAAAAAAAAGCAAAGGCTGACCTTTTCTAACCATAGCTGTCGATTGTCAAATTATGAATTGATAAAATAAAATGACAACTGATGACTTTTTAAATGTTATTTTTTTTTAGACTATAATAGGCCCTGACGGTTCCCCTCGCGCACCGCGTAATACAGTGGTATTATGAAAAGCTATGCATCGCCCAGTTTTAGACTAAACAGTAAATACATTATTACATATATAAACAATGCATAAACGGCTCTTAATATCCAAAATATGCACCATAGAAGTACAAGATAATGTTTTATTTTTGTCATTTACCCCAGGAGACGCAAACTTTCACTTTTAAACCCTGTGGAGCCCTACAGTTTGCATTTTAAACGGTTAATCAACGTAAAAATTGCTCAGTGGGATGTTGCATATGCATTGAAATAAGTGTGATCAATCAAAAAAAATCAATCAATCAATCAATAACATAATAATATAATATTATATCAATAATCAGTATATACAAATACAATCAGTACACTGATCACAATATCAGGTCTTTCAGTATGTTAAGATTCAATCTACATAATAGAGTACATTTTTTTTTTAACAAATATATTTATTGCCATTTTAGTTTCAACAACAGAGATCATGACAAAAAACCAAACATAATATAGCACACGTCACCCCACCTCCCACATCCAACCCCTGCCTAAATAAAAAACACAGAACTAGGAAAAAAAAACCAAAACATTTAAATTGTACATGACATAAAAGACAAAGTCATTACATTCTAACAATGTACAAGAGCTGAAGATACGCTTAGCTAGTTAATACAGGTCCCAAAGGATTATTTTCCATAAAATGTAGGAAATGTCCCCATATTTCTTGAAAGACATCATGTTTCCTTTGATAGCATAAGTCAATTTCTCTAAAGTAAGACAGATAGGTCTCTGAACCACTGACTGATATCTGGTTTGTCTGGGTTTATCCAAAATAGTGCAATTGTGTGTTTAGCTTGGAGAAGACAACATGTAATCATTTTCTTCTTGGTCTTATTAATATTCAGTCCCTCAGGGAACAGACCTAGTATGCTCAGCTGTGGACATACTGGTAGCTTTTCAGATACTATTTGTGATACTATATCATGTACACCATTCCAAAAGTCCATGATTCTTGGGCACATAGAGTTAATAGTTAATAATAGTTAAGTCTTAGTACAGTCAAAAAGTACAGTTTAAAATATTCACAGATAGGCAAGATTATAATAATAGGCGAGTAGAAAAATAAATATCACAAGTACAAGAGGACATCCATCAAAAAAAGTCTATATTATATAAATTTATATATTATATATTATATATAATAGCCGATATTTGCATCAAGTACACAAGGCTGTTAGGGAATCAGTACTTCATGCATAGCAAAAGTAAAAAAATATTACATATCACAAATGTGGTTCCCATTAAATAAATGGGCTCAAATCAAAGTCTATATTTTGACCGTTTATGAATCTATGTAGTATGTATATAGACATGTATGTACAGTATGTATGTACAGTATGCGTGTATGTATGTATGTATGTATGAAGTTATGTTTTGTGTATTTTATACAGCCGGCACTGCTGTGTCCGAGACAAATGTCCTTAAGGAGTGGAGGGGCAGTAAAGTCCATCTAATGTAACCATGACGACTTCATGCATTCAGACATGAAATCCAGACAGGCTCCTGTTCCTGTTTTAAATCAGCAACGACTTTTCTTTTCAAAGTCATCGCCTCCCTTTTAGACCTGCTAACGTTTTCTTTCCCTCTGTGTTTTCCCTGTGAAGGTTACAGTCAGCTTCTAACAAACAACAGATTTGTTGCACTGCAGTCTCCCTCTCTCTCTCTCTCTCTCTCTGCTGACGGAGAGCAGGAGAGATATATATACAGTGTGAAGGAGAGTTAACAGGCTCAGGTGCCGCTCGTCGTCTCATCTCGTTGGTGTCATGACCTTAAACTCGACCTGCCGCCCGGGAGCCCGGCTCCTCCACCTCCTGCTGATGATTACAAGAAGGACATGAGGGATTTCTCTCCGATTTCTCCACCTGGTGTCAGGATCTGCAGAAGTGTGTCCACACAGGCGGGAGATAGAGCTGTTAGCGGTCCAATTTTATATATATATATATTTTCAGGTAACAGCTTTATTTTCCAGGTCCACAATTTCCTAATAATTTCCTAGAAAGGAACTGTTACTGTTATTTTCTTCTTTCTGTAAGTTTCCTGGAAAGAACCATGAACTTGTTTCTTTGCCCTAGCTGCATTAATCACAAGCACCTCCTCTCTGTGGTTCTGGAACATTGGTATCCTTTCTTACCCCGATCCTGTGTGCTCTTTCCAGGTTCAGCTTAATGACTGCATTTACATGGGCTTGAGTATCCCGGTTATGAGGCTTATCCCGGTTTCGATCATTTTCGGGATATGGCGTTTACATGGAACGCAGAGAAATCTGGTTATTCATATCCCCCGTATACATGATAAATACTAGTATCCTGGTTACTGATTACTGCATGCTATTTGCGCAGGCACCTGTGATGAACACAAACCGGCAATTTTGAAATCGTTAATCTGATATTCCTCTGTAAATGTTAACCTTAAATTAATTTGACTATGGCTATTGAAAATGAGACCACTTTGGCTTATGTTAAATTGAATATAAATTTGAAAGTTGCTGGATCTGAGCCACTTCTTTTGTTTTGATGTTTGGCTGTAGTAATGTTTCTTTAGTATTTTCCACCGTGACCTGACTTGCGTGTTGGGAAACCGGTCTCCTGTAGTCTGTATACTACAGACTTGAATAGGTCAGTATTTCAATGCTTTCTCCCATCTAAACTGCCAAGTATATTTAATTCTTTCATCACCGAAAGACAAAACTCAGTTTCCTCATCGCTCCAGAAGTGAGACGCTCTCGTTGCCGCCATTGTTTGTGTTTTCTGTTTTTCTGATGTATACATGCGACAGTATCTCGGTTTCTTTCGGAGTACTCCGGCGAGCATAATCGGGTTTCTCAAAACCGGGATAAGGGCTTATCCAGGTTTCTGAAATCGGGATATGATGTGTACATGCGCAAACACAAAAACGGGATACTTCAGAAACCCGATCATAACCGGGATAGTCAAGTCCATGTAAACGCAGTCAGTGTACTCCATGCCCAGAGCTTCTGGTGTCCAACTTTCGAGAAATGCGCATGAATCCGTCCCTTCTGCCTTTTCTGGTAGACCAATCAGTCTCAGGTTTGATCTTCTTAATCTAGACTCGAGGTCCTCCGCTTTACCACCCAGATCCTTATTCTTTGCCTCAAGTGACTTTACTTTAGCTAGTCTTCGGTGGTACATATACGTACTTCAGTCTGGGTTACACGTTCTGTACAGTCACTTATTTCTTTACGCATACCCTCAATGGCGGCTAGTAAGCCATCAAATCTTGTATATATTTCAGCTTTCATATTACTGATAGCTGCCAGGATTGTTTCCGACTCAGCACCTGTCTCGGCCTCTTGTGGGGTACGAGCTTCGGCGTCATCTTCTTCAGGTTCTGACAGTTGGCCTGAAAGTTCCATATTTTTTCTTCACTTGTTTCACCTTTTTTCTTGTAGTCATCGATATCTCAGCACCTTATCCGACTAGCGATTTATTGTTTATAAGCAAGAATGTGAGTTTGACCAGGATTTTAAAAGTATTTCAGCGGAGTCGAGCAGAGCACGCCTGCTTAGCACGCCACCATAACCATAAGTCTGCAACTCTAATGATGTAGTAGTTCTATCTGTAAAGCAGTCTGGAGAGTCGATCAGATACTGTCAATTTCTAAATGAGTTTCCTGGAAAGAACTGCAAAACTATAAACTATGTACTACAATTATCAGAAGTCATTATTCATATACTTATATAATAAAGTTATTTGTTGAATTCTTAATTAATTTAAATATAATTAATTAAATATAATTTCTATTATATTACTACATCATTTCATGGTTCTGCCTTGGAAACAACAGAGGAAACTGGAGGAACTGACCAACTACCATTCAGCGCAATTTTCCCTGTAATTAGAACATAACTTCATGGTTCTTTCCAGGAAACTTCCTAAAAAATTAACAGTTCCTTTCTTGGAAATTATTAGGAAATATGCGGATCCACAGTACAATCAACTCTACCTGAGGAAAGCGAGTGATGTCTGCTGCAGTTTGTTTATTGGTGGATTTTGAATTCATGAATTAAGATTATTTAGGATGTGGGCGTTCTGAGTTAAACAACAAGACGCCATCCTGTTTTTTTTTTTTTGCTTCTTCTGATATAAGTGAAGCATGAAAGGCATGAATCATGGGAGTTTTGCACTAAATGAGATTGGTGAAAAAGTTGATTTCACCAGATTTCCCATTTTGCTGTCTGCTTATGTTTTGCTTCTACCTCTCTTGATCTGGAAGTGCTTTGACTCAGGCTCATCTTCCTCTTGCTCTTCTTCGTCTTCTTGTATATCTTCTTATCTGTCTCCTTCTTCCTCTCCTCTCCTCTTTTTCTTCTCCTCCTCCTTGGATTCTGTGGTTGGGAATATCTATAAAGCTTTGCAGGACGGTTTACCAGTATCTGAAGTAATAATACTTGTAAGTGGAGTAGGAAGTACCAGTACTCTTTCCACTGCTGATCTGTTCCTGCTCCTGCTCTCAATCTCCAGCCCATACACATCACTGTTTCTTTCTTTTGAGGCTGCCTTCTTCTCTTCATTCTGAATCTGTGTTCATGTTGCTGTGGATGCTGAAAGGAAGACGGCACTTTGTTAAATTGCCTCCTGCCTCCTCTCCTGCGCTCGGCTCTCTCCTCCTCTATTGTTCGGCCCCTGGCTTCCCTCCCTCCCTCCCCTCTCCACGCTGTCATCTCTCCGCCCGAGGAGGCCGAGCACTCTGGAAAATGAACACAATCAACTTATTTTATCATCACAAACCCACTCTGGATGCAGCCGTGGAAATAATTACGGACACTTCCCGCCCAGCTCGGCCTCTTTCAGCTCGGCTGGGCGCTGCAGGTCTTTTTGCAATTAGAAAATACATTTCTTCCGCACTAAATCCTCAACTCACCATTAATGTCAGCCATTTTTCTTTCTTTTTTTTTTTTTATTTGAAATGAAAAATAACATGGTCCTTTGTCTCTATGCAAAACCCCATTGAATTCATTCAACCACAGAACAAAGAAGGATGATAAAGAGGAAAAGCAGAGAGAAGAAGAAACAGCTCATCTCAAAGTAATAATCTGTGACATTTTCATATAAATAAATGTTTTGCTACTCTGTTGCCCACTGATATAACACAATATTGTTACATGAACAACCAGTTGATGAAAGCTTTTTCATTTGCTGTTGTAAACAGCCGGTGTCTGTCTAGAACACACTCGGAGCTCAAAACTCCTCCAACACTGAGAAAATCTCCAACTTGCAAAGCTGCAGCCATTTATGTTTATCTATTGTTTGTCTTCTGAGTTTGATTTTCAGAGAAAATGGCATGAATGCAACGCTGTGTAGCACCCGACTTCTAGCCGGTAATTGTCCAATAGCGGAAATCCCAGATCCTGATCAACAACGAAATCTAATCAGCTGATCTTTGGGCCGATGGCTATCTGTCCACCAAATTACACCTAAATCCATTTGTCACTTTTTGGGATATCTTGCTAGCAAGCAGACAAAGTTCATTGTCGGAGGTAAATATAGAGACGTATGCATTAAAATGAGTTAAAATGAGTTACAGTTAAAGGATAAGTGTGGTGATTTTGGACCGATACATAATTTGTCTCTTCCATACCTGTAGTACTTGGACCCACATACAGTATTGGCTCCAGACTCGGCTGTCAGTAGAAATGGCATTTTCTTCTTCTTCTTTTTTTGGAGATATTTTGAGTTTGGACTCATTGTTGCAGCAAGAGGCAGCGGAGCTTGAACTGACAGCTGACTGGAGACAATACTGTCTGTGGGTCCAAGACCTACAGACAATATTGTTCGTGGGTCCAACAGCTACAGCAGTGATTCTCAACCTTTTTCATATCAAGGACCCTAATTTAGTCCACATTAGAGCTACAGACCCCCATTTGATGAGATTTTGTCTCTCGGACCCAAATCTGAGAATATTTTTATTGTTAGATGATTTTGTCCAGAATTCCATGACTATCTGTATTGTAGGTAGAGAGAGATCAGTGAAAATATGACCAAATTAATCATTCTTCTACTGTGTTCACTTCTTGTAAATGAAATACTGGTGAAGTTTAACAATTCATCAATTTGCTGGGGACCTCCTGGAACCCTCTCAAGGACCCCTGGTGGTCCCCGGACCCCACGTTGAGAACCACTGACCTACAGGGATGAAGAGAGGAATTATATATACAGTAGGTCCAAAATCGCCAAACTTATCCTTCAAGGTCCCATGTTTTACATTTTTTTTTTTAAAGAATTTAACACAGTTCCCTGTGGTCTTAGCAAAAAAACCCCACCTAAATCCTTGATGACACACTGTGATTTGATACTAATGAACCGCTGTTCTGATTGGCCGTCTCATCAGAGGGTCGGGCTTTCGGCTCTGATGAGAAAAGCTAGAAAATGAGACCGGGCGAGTGGGAGTGGCTTCACCCTGTCGGACCTGAGTGATGTCACTGAGGGCTGCCAATCAGAACAGCTTGTAGAATCACATGATTTTTAAATAAGGAAACTGTGGAGGAGTTTCAGATTTCACATACAATGACAAAATGCTTACATATGGGAGGACAGGGAAAATAATTTTGTACTATACGGCTTACAGCACTTGGGATACATTTAATGTCTCAGTTTCTCTCAGTAGTATCACAAGCTCAGCACGGTTATATCCTCACAGAGGACAGAGATGACAGAGAGGGTTTGCTCATGTGGATACCATCATATCATGATGAAATGGAAAAAGAAATGCATAAAACATAAATAAAAGTCAGCCTCGTTTAGTGTTAACTAAGCTTTTGTTCAAGGACACCCCCGACTCCGTTTAGCAGCCGGTAAAGTTTCACCCAAGACGAGCTTTGATCTTGCGGGGATAGAAACAGGTTGGGGAAGCAGTGTTTGTTTGTGTGTGTGCGCATGTGTGTGTGTGTGTGTGTGTGTGTGTGGCTTCATCTTCTGACATCTGGCAGAATGTCTGATGAGGTAAACAAGTCGGATGTGGGGAGAAAGGAACGTCACGCTGGGCCAATTCTGTTGTGAGAGCTGTGTAGTGTTTCAGGTGAACGTTGAGGGAAAATTCATGTGTGTGTGTGTGTGTTGCTGTTAACTACGTATATGCATGTGTGTGTGTGTGTGTGTGTGTGTATGGTTGTCTGTCTTCACCTTTGTCCCTGCTCCTCTCCTCCCTAAAACTCTCGGAGATCTCATCCTGTCCTCCCTCTGTTTTCCCTCCCTCCTCTCCAGGTTTTCTCTCTTTTCTCCGCTTCCCTTTTCATTAAAGCAACCTTGCTGTGCGTGAGGAGCTGTGCCCTCTTGGGAACTCATTTTCCTATTCTCCATTATCAATTATTTTCATGTTCCTTTGCTTTTGAGAGCATGCCGAGTTGGCCTAGAACGAGGCCCCTCTTTGAGCCCTTCGCGCTACGAGTTTGTTCAACTGTTTTCTCTCTCTGTCTCCTCTCTGCTGAAATGCAGCCAAATCAATATTCAGTGTTCTTCTTCCCTTCTCAATCACACCAATGGACTCATGATCCTTTTCTAATTAGAAGCCAGCGCAGCATTACCCCCCCCCTGCCTCTGTCTGCTTTTCATAGAGAAATCGGAAACAGCTTTTTGCTCGATGACACAGAAAGCTGTAGGTTTGGGGCTCGGGGAGAGAAAAAGTTGTTTATTTTGTTCTTACTTTGTCTCCAGCGGTCAGATTGTCTGTTTAGAGAGAGAGGCTTTGTAGCTATGTCACAAATCTCCAAGCAACCATGTCTGGTGCCATCATGGAGGACCGGAGGAGAATTAGCTGCACAAACAACGGCTGAGTACAACAACTGAGCTAGAAGCAGAGAGCAGCTGAGTCAGCTTGTTGTGGTGTGGCTGTAGATCCGTTCAGTAACGTTCTCGGTAAAAGTGAATAGTGTGATAAGGTGGATTTGTTTCCAATGTCTTGTATTTGGCCCTAGTCTCTGCTCCGTATATGCAGGAATCCTGAAGTTAAATTCAATACCTTTTAAGACCTTTTTTAAGACATTTTCAATATATTTTAAGACCTCAACGCCACTTCGAGCTGTAACCGGTTACATCAGTGACACCTTTGACTTACATTTACTATACATTGATTTTGACATTGCAAAACTAAACAGTCTTAGTTTGCGATAACTTCTATGGACCACTGTATCAATACAACAGAATTCAGATAGGCCGGGAGGGAACAAAGCTCAAGAGAATAAATTGAGTGACTAACCCAAAGGCAAGGTTTATTAAAAGTAATAACAGTAACACGCTCACACACATGCATCCTATAGTGTCTTTGTGACTAGCACTGTGCATATGGGACCAGATAGCGTTGATCCCCATCGAGGTTACACTTATTGCTTTCTTAGACACAACAATACGCCTCCCGGTTATTCCCAGTGACGGCCTCAGCCACGGTGCAAATTCAGTGTCCTCCAACCACTTGTCTGAGAACTTGCATTTCCCCATGAGTTTGTTAGTTTAGTGACAGCTGACACAGAAGAATCCCAAATTCTCCCGGTGCACAAGAGAGCGTCTCTTAACTTCCGGGTTATGCATTACTGTTTCCTGTTGTAGTTTGTTGTAGTAGTTGTGAGGAGCAAAATAAATAAATTCACACAAACTTTTAGCATGCAAACTCTTTGGACAAAGAGGCTATTCACATAAATTGAATACCTCATAAAATGGCGATTAAGACTTTTTAATAGTTATTAAGGGCCTTAATTTTCGCTAAATTGATTTATTACCTTTTAATACTTTTTAAGACCCCGCGGACACCCTGCTTGAGAAGAGTCAGCTCAGTTAACCTGAACAAACTGTTAGCTAGCGAACTAGCCAGCAAACACACCGATGTTAATGTGAACATGCTAACGCTAGCTGCTATTCAATCAGATGGATCAGTGATGAAATGATCAGTTCCCAGTCAGAAACAGCACAGAAATAAACCATCTCTTCGATTCTGTTAATAACCTTAATAACCTTTATTTGTATAGCACCTGTCATACTCAACATGCAGCTCAAAGTGCTTTACATCAATAGAAGGCAGATAAAAGACAGACAAAAAGATAAAATTGATATAAAAGAACAAGCAAAATACACTGCATTAAAAGAAACAAATCAAGTAAAATAGAAAGACAAAAAAACAACAAATATTCCCACTTTTAGATGCACATTGTGAGTGAACCCATATGTTTTTCTTTAATTTTCTTTTCCCCTGTCCTTCCTGATTCTACTCTTGATCTGATATTTACGTCAGATCTCACCGCCTAAGGCAGACGAGAGTCACAGATTCTCCTCTTGGTCAAAAGAGTTGTGGTTGAAGGACAAGTTGTACATTTCGAAACAAACCAGCTGAACAGAGCTGAGGATCCAGTATGGCCACTAAAGGGTGCGTTATGTAACCAGAAAGCTCTCTATTGTGAACCATAATGTCTCCGCATTCAGCCTGTGCAGTTTACCCAGATATAACCCCCTCAGAGACAACCAAAGTGATCGAATCTCTCCCTCTTTATCTCTCTGTCTTCCTTCTGCATCCATCAGCCAATCGATACCAGCACTTTGTTCCCCTGTAGCTCCTCTCCGGCACAGCAGCACAACAACACACATTACAAAAAGAGGAAACTGAAGAAATCTAAAGGAATAACACCTAAGTTTTTGGGTGAACTTAACCATTACATGATGAGAAGACAGACACCTTTTAGCAAACACTAAGTTGAGTGATAGTAGGCCACTAGTATTATCCAAAGCAAGAAGTAAGACTGACATTTTAGTAATGAAAGAGTTGTGTTTTTTATTATATGGCCTGTATACATTAGGGTTAGGGAAATTAACTTGATGCAGCCAGGTTTACTTAGAAACTATTTCAGGAGAGCAACCATGTATTCATCCGCTGTGCAGTGATTTTTAGCTGTACACAGTCTCACATTGACCTCCACCTTCACTTCTTATGGAAACAGGGAAAGTAGTCCCCGGTAGTTCAAAACAGCGTTATTTCACATCATATTTCCTGTCAATTTTACCAATTCCTCATACAAAACTGCCAGACTTGGCCGCATATCCCACTACTGTAATTGGAGAGTGGTTTGTGTGTTTGTGTGTCCCATCATGGAGGGGAGGAGAGGAGAGGAGAGGAGAGGAGAGGAGACAAGGACAGGAGAGGAGAGAGGAGACGAGAAGAGGACACAAGGAGAGAGAGGAGAGGAGGAGAGGAGACAAGGACAGGAGAGGGGAGGGGAGGAGAGGAGACAAGGACAGGAGAGGAGAGGAGACGAGGAGAGGAGACAAGGACACAAGGAAAGAGAGGAGAGGAGACAAGGACAGGAGAGGGGAGGAGAGGAGAGGAGACAAGGAGAGGAGAGGAGACAAGGACAGGAGAGGAGAAGAGGAGAAGAGGAGACAAGGAGAGGATAGAGGAGAGGAGAGGCGACAAGGAGAGGAGGAGAGAGGGGAGAGGAGGAGAGGAGACAAGGAGAGTAGAGGAGAGGAGAGGAGGAGAACGGAGAGGAGAGGAGGGGAGGAGAGAGGAGAGGAGACAAGGAGAGGAGGAGGTTATAAATTCTAGTCAGATTATTTACCATTTATCTTTAGAGCTGCACCGATTTTCTCACTTTCGATGCGATGTTAATCGCCCATCACTCCACACAGTGTAGAGATGCTCAAGTGTTAAGAGCGAGTGATCGACTCTCGGACTGCAGATGGTGTAAGTGTGTATGTTCTCGTCTCCCTAAAACTTTCCCTCACCCACTCGTTACGGCTGCTGCGACGAGCGCGCCGCGACCTGACGAGGTGTCAAAGAACCGCAGTGTCTGGAGCTTCTCGAGGACTCGGCTCCACTTCTATCCAGCAGCCGTGCGGAGCCGGCAAAGGCCTAATTAGTGGCAAAGTGGCGAGAAGGAGTGTCACCGCGCGCAGCCTTTTCTGTGGTCGCACTCCGAGCTGTTGAGGTTTTACAAGCCGGAGAAGCAGAAACATCCCCATCCGGCGTCTTTGAGAAGAACAAGTGTGTGTGTGTGAATGTGTGTAAAGCTACAGCAGCGATTTTCATAAAAGACGGAGAACAACAGAGGTGGGAGGAAAGAAGTCACTTCTCAGCAGGTCCTGTTGTGTTCTGTTTTTTTTCCCGGGCGGTCTTCTCGGCGGAGAATTTCTCTGCGAGGGGATAATTCACTCTGCTTGCAGTTCGTCGGCATCAGAGGCAGCAGTGTCCGCTTACGCCGTGAAACTTTATCGATCCCTGCAGGGAAACTCTTCTTCTCCCTCGCCAGTCTGAACAGGCAGGTCAGAGAGGAGGATGGGCTACGGAGCAACACTGCTTCAGTAACAGACTGTCGGGGTTTGTCCATCCTGTTTCTCGTTCTAAGAAAAAAAAAATTTAAAAAATGGCGGCTACCATTGCCTGTTTTTTCAGTTTACTTGACACCAGTTAACACCAGTAACCAGAGATGTCAGTTTATCCATAAGATCTTAATAAACCACCAACGACAGCGGTGTTTTCTCTTTTTCCACCACATGGACTCGATATTTTTAAGCGATGCAACATCTGGGCCCAAGACCTCAGAACTGGTAGGAACAACTGCAATGTTGAGGAAACAGACCAGACAGAAAATTTGAGAACGTCTCACAACACTTACCTCTGTGTCTTTCAAGTTAGTGATGATAATGTTGCGTAACGTAACGAATGTTTTGCCGGACAGCTGGTTGTTACATGACGTAACAACCAGCTGTCCGGTTCTGGTTCACACAACTCGGACTAACCGAAACCACTCTCAAATTCAGTAGTCAATACCTGAATTTTTCAGGTACTGAGTTTGGTTGTAGAATGCTTCACTCTCTTTAAAGGTCCCATATTCTCCACTTCCATTATTTTGTGTCTTTCTGTCCATTCAAAGCTGTGTGTGTGGTGTCATGAACCAAAAACACTCTCAATCCATTTCTCCACGTTCATTTTCCAGCATCTCTCTGAGCCTTACCAAGAACAGGCCGTTTCTATCGCCGTGTCTTTAAGGCTCATTAATATTAACGACCCCTCCGTTCCGATTGGCTAACCGTTTCCAGAGTGAAACGTGAGACGCCGCGGCCCGGGCAGCTACAGGTAGGGAAAACTCTCCGGTAATAAACGATGACAACCGCTCAACCGCTTTGAAAAAAACACTTTGTTAGTCTATTATTTCTTACAAAAATGATAATGAGCGAACCTTTGTGACGCCACAAAGTTACAGAAGTCCAAACGGCTCGTTTAGAGGCTCGCTTTTCTAATATGGATTGTGTGGATTTAGTTTTGATACTTTCACCATGTTTAGATAGACCATCCAACTCCTTTATCATCACAGAGGCAAGGGAAGGCCTGCTTTACACCATATGGACCTTTAATTACCGAACTGTGTGTGAACTGAACAGGATTAAAGAGTAACTAAACCCCAAACCCAAATCTGCTGTGGTCTTTGGTGCCAGGTTTTGTCACCTTCCATATAGAGTACAGCAGGTGGTGACATCACTTGGCACCAAAGACCAGCCAATAGCAGATGGCCAGTTCAGTACCCTAGTTTTCCCTTCACCACAGATTTCAGTTCCCACTAGGGGCCAGTCATGCTCATAATGTCTCCACTCCAGGCACTGTGCTATGTGTTATGTCACATGTTGTCACTGCGGTTAGAGCAGCTCACTCACGGCTTGTTAACTCCTGCTATTCCCAGCTCTGGAAGCGAGGTCCTGCACTGCGTCTGCCTTCATATTATTATGTTCAGTGTTGATGAAGTGCCTACGGTAATGTCAAGGCAAATTCCTGTACATTTGCACTGGCAGATAAAGTGGTTTTGATTACTGTTATATTTCATGGTGCACTTCAGCCTCGACCCCGTGAGTCATCTGCCTGCCAGCACACAGACCTGTGCTGCCAGTGAGGATCAAACTCAGAAGTGCCTTGTGTTAATAACAAGAGACACTGACGTCGCATATGTTGATATTATTATTATATGTGGTGGTAAAAAGCGACACAAATGTGCACAAATTACATCGGTAGATGTGTTGAAAACGACAAATCGATATTAGAGTGTAGCATCTTGATCTGAGGAACTGGCACTGGCTGATGTTTTTTCACTCTCCTCTCTTTCTTTGCTCCCTCTCTCTCGTTAGGTTTCCATCCAAGTATTTTTATGCTAATTATTATTGTATCGAATTAGAAAGGCTGAATATAAATGGCCAAATTTGCCAAACTTTCCTCAGTATTGCAAAAAGGGTTTTTTTTCACGCTCGCTTGAAGTGGAACTTTTCTTCGTTGATAAAGAAACAGGGTGACGAATAGTAATGGAAGCACATTTGTTGAATAAATAATGGCGGCGGCGTGGCGTGATCGGCCCGGCTCATCGGTTCAAACGTGGCTTTGGACTTTCTGAAATGCTGTTTGTAAAATATCCGACATGTGCTCATGAAAATTCATGGAAAAGAGCACAAACTCTGAAACCCGTGCTGTGGACACAAATTGCGTGAAAATTGCGTTTCTTCCGCCGCAAACTGGATTCTGTGACAAAAACCTGAATTGGACACTTAGTTTGGAACTAAAACAACTTGGTTAAGGTTTGGGAAAGGCTTTGGTCGGTTAAATAAGAAAAAAAACTCTCGCTAAAAATTTAAATTCCACTCATACGAGCTGAGAATTGAACTCCGGTCTCCGGCATTGAAGTCAAACTCCTCCACCCATCCTCCACCCATCCTCCACCCGACCACAACACCCTGACCGTCCTCCTTCATGGAACCATTTCATGCTCTTACATGCCACCAACACATAATTTGCTCGCTAAAGGTATAATATATGTAACATTTATGTATAATATGTAACATTTCCGCATTCAAATATCTAAAAACGACTAGACCTATGTTATATATGTAATGTTATTCAAGGTAACGGTGCGTTTCATTTGGTCGCCTGTCAATGGCGTCATATCCCCTTTACTCCCTAACTTCCTGTCAATGGCGTCATATCCCCTTTACCCCCTAACTTCCTGTCATGGTGTCATATCCCCTTTACCCCCTAACTTCCTGTCATGGCGTCATATCCCCTTTACCCTCTAACTTCCTGTCATGGCGTCATATCCCCTTTACCCTCTAACTTCCTGTCATGGCGTCTATCCCCTTTACCCCCTAACTTCCTGTCATGGCGTCATATCCCCTTTACCCCCTAACTTCCTGTTTATGGCGTCATATCCCCTTTACCCCCTAACTTCCTGTCATGGCGTCTATCCCCTTTACCCCCTAACTTCCTGTCATGGCGTCGTATCCCCTTTACCCCCTAACTTCCTGTCATGGCGTCGTATCCCCTTTACCCCCTAACTTCCTGTCATGGCGTCATATCCCCTTTACCCCCTAACTTCCTGTCATGGCGTCATATCCCCTTTACCCCCCTAACTTCCTGTCATGGCGTCATATCCCCTTTACCCCCCTAACTTCCTGTCATGGCGTCATATCCCCTTTACCCCCCTAACTTCCTGTCATGGCGTCACATCCCCTTTACCCCCAACTTCCTGTCATGGCGTCTATCCCCTTTACCCCCTAACTTCCTGTCATGGCGTCATATCCCCTTTACCCCCTAACTTCCTGTCATGGCGTCATATCCCCTTTACCCCCTAACTTCCGGGGAAACACGGGAAACACCAGAGAGTGAGGAAGGAAGTCGGCCGACTAGCTAGCTAGCCGCTCTGTTGTTTTTTTCATTCTATTGCCCTGTTGTTGTATGACATTAGTTTGTGCATTAGAATATTAAGAAATATGGCCATTAGCTGACACTAAACGACAACAACTTGCCCAATACTAATCAATTCTTGAAAGACAATCAGTTTTTTGAAGTGAAGCCTATTTTTTCTCAAATGCAGCAATTTGTATTTTATCTTTTGCGACATTTTAGTTGCAAAAGATAAAGGTTTGCTTAGACTTTGCCTGGGCAGGTGGATTGACACACAGCTGTTCTCTTCCTCTCTTCCTCCTTTCTTCCTCATCGCCCCTCCTGTGCGTCCCCAAATCTCTCCACCTGAAACACAGAGACACAAAGAGACACTGAATGAAAACTCTTCACTGAGAGTTGCAGGAGAAAGTAGAGAGCAAAAAAAAAAGAACCAAAGAACCAGTTCGAGCCTAATGGGGCTGAATAGACGGAAGAAAAAAGATTCACAAATCGAAAGCAATGTGAAAGAGATGAAGTAGGGGAGAGAGAGAGAGAGAGAGAGAGAGAGGGGGACAAAAACGATTAGAGTGCAAGACGACCATCAAAAGAGGACGATGGAATGAAAAGCGATGGCAAAAGTGAAAAAACATCGAAGGAGCAGAGAAAAGGAGAGAGAAGAAGAGTGCGGCAGTGACCATGGCAACGTCGGTGAGTCACCTCGCGAGGCGGGTTTTTCCGGATCAAGACCGACTCTCTCACCTGTGGGAGCGACGCAGGGAGGGAATTAGAGGAGGAGATGAAAAAGAGAGAGGGGGAGGAAGGGGAGGAGCGGTGTAGAAACCGGTCATGATCTCTCTCCGATCACCCTCAGGTCCGGCTCTGTCCCTGCCGCCGGCCTCGGGGCAGATCCAGGAGGCGTAACACCACTTGAGGCTCGACTTGATTTGGGTTCTGGTGACTTCACTGCAACAAAATATTAAGGCAGTTCACCTTAAAAAAACATAAGTTTCCTTGCTGCCTTAAAATTGTGAGTTGACTGAAGCAGTACTGAATAGTTAGGTCAAAGATCATTAGTTAGTTGTTCTAATGTAGAAAAGCTAACTGAGTGAACTGAAGACAATAAGTTCAATCAACAAATGTCTAGTCATGCTGATTCATGTTTCCAAGTTGAATGCATTAACTGATGAACTGAAATCCAGTGTTATTTATTTTTTCACAAGGTTTGCTAGGTTTAAGTTCGAGTTCCTCTTGTATCACATGATTAATACACGGTTCAGCATATAGTATGCAGCTGCAATACACTTACTTGTAGTGGATTGTACTTGCCATGTGCATCAGAGAGAAACTTACTTGATTGTGAATTCCCAGATACATAGATAAGATAGATAGTAGAATTTATCATGGTTAAATCAGAAATTGACCTATGATTCACCAAACATACATACATAACAAGTCTATATCCTGTAACTTCATTCAAACCAGAAGACCAAACCGGAAGAGTTTCTGGAGGCTTAAACCGAATGCAATGCATACTGGGAGTGTTGAGTTCAGTGAATGCTTTATAAGGCGTTCTTTCAACTCATAATTTTAAGTCACAATATGTGAACTCATGATTTTAAGTCATGAAGCTCATAACTAGCACTTTTAAGTTGAAATTGACAAACACATCTATATACATTGTGTTAATGGATAAAGATGAGTTTGAGTTTGAGTTTCTACAGTGTTGGGACTTGACTCTGACTTGTACTCTGATGACTTGAAAAGGTTTCTAAAGTCTTGACTTGAGATCTTGTGTTTGTGTAAATGACTTAGATTGAAAGTGATGAGATTTGTTCCAGCAGACGACTGAATTTAAATTCTGTTTTCTGAATTTGTATGGAATGATTGAATTTATTGAAGTTGAAACTGATTATAGAAATCAAACTCATGATGCTCTTACCAAGTTTTTATCCTATTAAAACCATATTGCATTGAAAAGTCCTAGATATTTAGTTTTCTTTAAGATATTAAATTGATACTGGACTCTTGATTTGTTCTGACTTGACTTGCTGTTCTACATTTAGACTTGAGACTTGACATTAATGACATGGACTTGATTGGTAATCTACATTTAGACTTGGGACTTGACTTGAGACTTGTGCCTCAAGTGGGACTTGGGACTGGAGCAGAGTTGACTTGGTCTCACCTCTGCCTTGGACTCAATCTGCACAGGAGTTATTTATCACACAGAACTTAATGCTCAACATCACTTTGACACTTGAGACACTTTTAATAGTTTTGTTCTTATCTTCATAGTTTTATAGTTTTATTTTAAATTATGTTGCCTTATATCTTTCCTGTACTGTTTTTATTACCTTATTACCTTTCCTGCGCTGCCTTGGCATTGTTCAGCCACTTACTGCTGTGACACCTGAATTTTCCCCAGGGGATCAATAAAGTGCAATCTTATCTTATCTTCTCTTATATCCAGTGTTGCAAGCAGAGGTTAGAGTCACAGCACCCTGATAATAGATGAAAATGTCATTAACTTCGGGTCTATATGAAAATCATTCAAAATGCGTTCGGACTTTGCAAATATATATGTTGGAAAATCAGTAGTTGTTGTTGCATTACTGTTTTTAAGGGGAGAAATTATTATTTTCTGTTGCCTTCATATCAGGCCTCCTGCCAAAAAAGTTATTTCTTACTTTTTTGCCTCTATAATAAGAAGTTATTTTTATTTATGTTTTTTTTCCTTTTTTTTTTTTTTTTTTTTCATTTGTTCTTATTGACTTGCCCGATTAAATAAAGATTAAATAAATAAAATTAAAATAAAATCAGCATATATCTGATTTATATGAGCATAAAAAGCACACCTGACTCCAGTGTTATTTGCACTGGGAAATGGCTTCAAGACCAATTTACAGAACTATAATTATGGATCCATGCTGAGAGCAGCATGACTGTCAGTCATGAGGGAGGTGTGTGTGTATGTGATGGGTGAATTATGCGAATGAGCACATGTATGTGTGTGTTGTTTACTCAGTATGTGTGTGTGTGTGTTTAGTTACAGTGTGTGTGTAGTGCGCATTCACACTTCAGACTGTGTGTGTGTGTTGTGTATAAATCAGTTAAAAACACACTTCTGTAGACAGGCTTCTACTTGTAACTCCATTTTATTTTTCATTTTGTAATTGCATCTCTTGTTTCTCTTTTTTTTTTTTACTTAATTATTTATTGCTGTCTCTGTAGGGGACAACTTGTATTGTCTGGGCATTCATGTGGTTAGACACACTTTTACTTCTAGTTGTGTCTGTGTATCTCTCATATTACCTTTTATTTCTATTTTTTCATTATTTGTTTATTCTTCTCATTCAACTTTATTTTATTTAATTGTGGTACTTTTACATCACTGTCTCTTTGTGTTTTATTGCACGTGAGGCACTTTGTAAACATTGTTTTTAGAAAAGTGCTGTACAAATAAATGTATTATTATTATATTTACTTGAAAGTGTGCATGTATTTTCTATTTGAAGCGTACGGCGGGTTTAAAGCCTCCGGCCATGTTCCATCAGTGTGAGTCAGTGCAGTTAACGCTGTGTGGTCGGCCTGTAATGAGATTGTTTCAGAGGCTGCAGCCGGGCAGCCGGTCCATGGAAACCGCAATGTGTCCTGTAAAGACTTTTTATTACCGGCTCCGGTTCCATTAAAACAAACGCAGCGGGCGCTAAGCGACAAAAACAAATGTTGTACCAGACCATCGGCTCCCCGCTTACAGCCGGAGGCTCATTAGTGCCGATCCACAGCAACAGACTGACTGTGGAGCAAAACAGGAGAGTTTATACTGGTCTACAGACCGGGGTCGGGATCAATTCATGAATGAACTCATCAACTCCAATTCAGAGGAATTGGAATTGGAATTTTAAAAAACCTACAGGAATCAGAATTGGAATTTAACTGGAATTTCAGGAAATTCAATTCAATTCTGTGAAATTCCTTGTTATACAGTATATGTCATATATTATCAATACTAAAAATGTTAAAGGAACCTTTCAGCTGGTATTTGATGCAGATCATGTGATGGTAATCCATACAGTATGACTGAATGTGTTTGATTTGTTGAACTGTCTTTCATTTGATTCATAATGTTTTGATTTATAATGTTCAACGAGTCGAGACAAACTCTTTTAAAAGAGGAATTTCATGGAATTTCCTGTCGTTCCAGTTCAGTTCACACTCTGTTTCCTTACAGCTGGGAGACTTTCACACTGCAGGAGCTCAGCTGGAGTTTAACATGCATTCTCACTTCAGTTCATGAATGGACCAAACCTGATACATACCATAGAAATATTGATTTCAATGCCAAAAAACACACTTGTTCAGTGTGTTTGCTGTTTTTCAGCACTGTCCCGCTTCACGCTCATTCAGTTACACACACTCACACATGGAAGCTAACCAGTACAACCACAGGCTTAAAGGATTAGGCTGGTGTTTTTAAATACATTTCTTACCGTCAACAAATCCTATGAAAATAACAAAATCAACAATGCGTTTGCTCTCCTCCCGTTACTTTCCCACTTCCCACGTTACGGTAACACTTTACAATAAGGGTCACTAAGTTATGCTTAATAAGCATTAACTAACCCTTAATTAACAGTTAACTAATGTGTAATTTACTAATGGTGTTCATGTTAACTAAGGTATTAATTTATACATTATTTCAGTTTATAAAGGTGACTATCAAATAATGTATAAATTAATACCTTGGTTAACATGAACACCATTAGTAAATGATTACCAGACACATTAGTTAACTGTTAATTAAGGGTTAGTCCATGCTTATTAAGCATTAATTAACCCTTAATTAATGTACCCTTTTGTTAAGTTTTAGCTCACAAAGACATAGTTTACGTTTTAAAAATCGCTAACTGTTACCATGAAAAGTCAGGCTGTTGTAGTTATTACCAAATCAAATTAAAATGGGAACAAATTCTTCAGTACGCCAGGGACTATTTTCTGTGCTACGGAACTACTTTCCTGAGATGGAAAACGTGTTTACAGCCGGCTTATTAAGTTGTTTGAGGAAAAAGTCGGCCGGCCCGGTGCTTAATCGTTTTTTAATACAATGGAGTTCTATGGCTGCTGGGACATGGCTGCATTGGGCGCCGGCTACATAATAATAATAATAATACATTTTATTTATAGAGCGCTTTTCAGGGTACTCAAAGACACTTTACATAAGTTAAAAAAACAACACAATAAAAACATATAGCACACAAGATTAATCACACATTAAAAGCAGTTCTGAAAAGGTCAGTTTTGATTAGTGATTTGAACAAGAGCATATCGGTGCAGTCTCGGATGTGTTTGGGGAGAGAGTTCCAGAGGTGAGGGAGGAGGGGGCCTGGTTATGGGGGGGGGGGCTTTGCGAGTGTGGAGAAG
>NW_027284645.1:0-33796 GCF_046629955.1 Centroberyx affinis | reverse complement strand
TTTTGTCTCCTAAAAAACCAGCTGATGATAAAATAAACATCGGCATTAGAGAGGAATTCACCGTCTCAACCGCCTGAGTCAGCAGGACAGACAGAGGTAAAGTCGGTAGGTACTCGGTCAAAGCAGAGGTGGAGACTCGAGTCATATGACCTGGACTCGAGTCACAGTTTGAATTGCTTGAGACTTGAGACTGGACTTGACTTGGGTTCTGGTGACTTGGGACTTGACTCTGACTTGTACTCTGATGACTTGAAAAGGTTTCTAAAGTCTTGACTTGAGATCTTGTGTTTGTGTAAATGACTTAGATTGAAAGTGATGAGATTTGTTCCAGCAGACGACTGAATTTAAATTCTGTTTTCTGAATTTGTATGGAATGATTGAATTTATTGAAGTTGAAACTGATTATAGAAATCAAACTCATGCTCTTACCAAGTTTTTATCCTATTAAAACCATATTGCATTGAAAAGTCCTAGATATTTAGTTTTCTTTAAGATATTAAATTGATACTGGACCCTTGATTTGTTCTGACTTGACTTGCTGTTCTACATTTAGACTTGAGACTTGACATTAATGACTTGGACTTGACTTGGACTTGGTAATCTACATTTAGACTTGAGACTTCATAATGACATGGACTTGACTTGGACAAAGACTCAGTATAGAGAACATCAGCTGTTGTGGTTTTTTAAGTGTTTTAAGAGTTTTACTGCAGCTGGTGGTTCTGGAAACAAATTGTCAACCTGCTTTTTCATCAGCAGAAACTGCAGTTGAGGCAGAGCCTTTTCTCCAGAAAACCAGAATAGTGTGAGGAAAGAGGGGGAGGAAATGAGAGAGAGAGAGAAAGAGAGAGACAGAGAGAGAGTGAGAGAGAGAGAGAGAGAGAGAGAGACAGAGAGAGAGAGAGAGAGAGAGAGAGAGAGAGAGAGAGAGAGACAGAGAGAGAGAGAGAGACAGAGAGAGAGAGAGAGAGAGAGAGAGAGAGAGAGAGAGAGAGAGAGAGAGAGAGAGAGAGAGAGAGAGACAGAGAGAGAGAGAGAGACAGAGAGAGAGAGAGAGAGAGAGAGAGTGCAAAGGAGAAAGAAAAGGAGTGGTGCATCTTTGATCTGCAGCCAAAACCAACACAGAGTGCTGGTGCAGGACGGCTGCCAGGAGCCACATTCCTCATAATCCCACTTCCTGAAACCTCCAAACCTCCCAGTCCCCCCCCCCACCTCCCCACCTCCCCCTCAGGTATTCTCCGTCCCGGGCCGGGCGGCTCGGCCTGGAAACCAGCCGCAGGTCGGCAAAATGGCAGGACGTTATTTGAGAAATCCAAGCCGGGCCTCACCCAGCGGCTAAACACAAAGTGCTTCATTCACTCTGAGGAGGAAGAGGAGAAACGGAGGAGGTGGGAAACAAAACATCTGTGAAGACAGACGAGAGTCACGGTGAACACTGTGATACACTTTAGAGGCGATGACATCAGTGTTATTGTTTTTTTCCACAATATACAGTAATACTGTTTATTGTCCCATCACTAATTAGGCTTAGGTTAAGTTAAGGTAAGTGTTAAGGTTAAGGGTTAGGGGAATTAATGTAGTCAATGTCCTTACAAGTATAGCAATATAGGCCTGTGGTGTGTGTGTGTGTGTGTGTGTGTGTGTGTGTGTGTGTGTGCCAGGCTCTGCTCTCTCTGATTATTCCACCGCAGTATAAACAAAACCACACAGCGAGTTTCTGCTTTCACATCATACACAGAGAGAGAGACTCACTGAGGTCAACAAGTTCCTACATCACCAGCAACACAGGCAACCTGCAGTGAGGAGGTCAGAGGTCAGAGGTCAGGGGTCAGAGGGCAGAGGTCACTGCACCCTGACAGCAGACAGAACAAATATTCCTGTGAGTCTGAACGATCAGGACGATGGAGAAGTGAAGCGAAATACAGAAGAAATAAGAACCGGACAGAAACGGGTTCAGATGAACTTTGAGACTGAACAACAAACTTCTGTCTACAGGGTTCAGCTGTTGCTTAGCAACAAGAACAACAACAAAACTGCATTTCCAGGACTTAACACACCTTCCACTCACTGAACGACTTCCACTGGATACCTCTGATATGACAGTGTCACCACAGACTGATATCACAAATCAACTTACCAAAAAGAAATAATCCTGTAATAAACTTGTAATAGATGGATTAAATATTCCTGTGAGCCTGATCAATCATGATGATAGAAACGCTCCTACAGTTTAAATTTCTAAATTCCTTTTTCCAAACCTTAATTCCTTGATTTTATTTGAAGAGTTTCTGTGTTCAGGAGGAGTTGCACTGACAGTCGTCTCTCTCCTCAGCGACAAATATCAGAATATGTGAGGCAACAGAGCTCTGAAACCATAGAAAACGTGTATTTGCATGTGTATACAGACACTAAATCAATATTTTTCCAAACTTGTTTCTCCAAATTTATCAAGACCTGGAAATGATCAAACTTGTTTGATTTCATTTCATTTTGAGTTTCAAGACCAGCTAGAGAAAACAAATAAAATAATAATGTTTTTTTCCTTCTTTTCTGAAAGTTAAAGGCTCAAACCTCTGAAAACGCACCAAAAATCTTTAACAACCGTTAGGAAACTGTCTTCTTTTGCAGAACTAAGAGCCAGGAAGAAAAGGAAGAACATTTTCAGACTTAAACAAAACAAGAGCGGCATCAGAAGCAGGTGGAGGAAGGAGACGGGGAGACGGAGGGAGGAGTGATGAAGGGATGAAGATGGAGGAGGATGAAGGAAGGGGAAAGGAGGGAGTGTGTCGGTCCGTTACCTCGACGCTCTCCAGAGACGTGGAGCGCCTCAGCTTGGCTCTGCGGACGCCGGGCGGCGAGGCCTCGGCGGGCTCGGTCCGGAACGGCGGGGAGTCCTCCGAGTCGCGGCCCGCCGGCGGGTCGGCCTTGCTGTCCGGTCGGGACCGCCGGCCGTAACGCTTCGTTCCCTTCACGAACTTCGGCTTCACCTCCTCTGGAACGACTGGAGGGACGAGGAAACCAGAGAGGAGGAGTTAGAGAACGACTATGGGCAACAGAAAACACACTGTCTACTAATATAATAATAATAATAAACTTTAGTTATAAAGTTATAGAGTTACAAAGTGCTTTACAACAAGAAAAATAGAGTTTAAAAAGTCAATAAAGGGCCTTAAAACAGAATAGAGCACCATCTAAAAGAAGGAATACAATGAAATGCAATATAATAAATTAAAATATAATAAAATAAGTTAAAATAAACACTAAGAGAAGCCCTTTACATAAAAGTAGGTTTTAAGAAGTGTCTTCAAAGATGATAAGATGATTTTAATCCCCCTACTACTAATGATATTTATAAGCATCTTTATTTATATAGCACTGTTAAAACAGGTACAACAGCAAAAACAAAGAAAGCAAGTTCAGAAATATATAAAACTAAACCATAAAAGGAAGGTTGAAACCAATGAATAAAAAGTTTTATTTACATAAAAACAAATCTATAAAAAGCTTTGATTTGAAAGGTTGATCCAGAGTCTGGGAGTCCTGATGGCAAAGAACCAATCACCTCATGTTCTTGTTTTTGGAACAGCCAATAGGAAGCTCTTGTTTTTATTCTAGACGTTATGTGAACATTTTCTGTCACGCTGTATTCTAAAATCAAAAGTGATAGTTTTTACTTCAGGTGTGAAAATTTCAATTCACAGGTGAAAAGTGTTTTTTTCGAGTTTCTTTTTAAATAATTTTTGCATGCAAAGAGACAATTCACTGGTGAAAATGTCCTTTTACACACGGGAAATGGGAAATTACACATATGAAAAAAAAGAAAAAAAACACAGATGCTTTGCATGTGACTTTCTGTCTGGTTGTGTTTCTCCTCTGGCCAGGTAAAGTGAAGCTCTGCCTTCAGCTGCCTGGCTCTGCCCAGAGAGCCCAGCAGGACCAGACAGGACCACAGCCTGTCTGTCTGTCTCCCTGCCTGCCTGCCTGCCTGTCTGTCTGTCTGTCTGCCTGCCTGTCTGTCTGTCTGTCTGCCTGCCTGTCTGTCTGTCTGTCTGCCTGCCTGCCTGCCTGCCTGCCTGCCTGCCTGCCTGTCTGTCTGCCTGCCTGTCTGTCTGCCTGTCTGTCTGTCTATTGTCTGCTGCAGCTCTTCAGTCCGGAGTATTTCTGGATCCAGAGGCGGAGTCCGGGCCGTCCCGACTCACTTCCTGCCCACAATTGCTGGCGGCCAGCTGGTGAAAGCGGGGCAGCGTCTGAGCTGCAGAGTCACTGCAGAGCCGGACCGCCGCCAGAAACAAGACGCAAATTAAAGGCTGAGCCAAAACCGTCACACAGGAATCCATACAGGAGCACCGTCCCTTTAAATAGGCCGGATCTGGGAACGCTTCAGACTACATCACTCTCTTCCAAACCGGGACGTCCTGTAGTCTGAACTGTGGAGCGAGGCACTAACTCTGCAGGTTACAGGTTCAACTCCCACACCGGAGATCTTTTCATTTAACCTTTATTTAACCAGGAGAGTCCCATTGAGATTAAGAATCTCTTTTTCAAGGGAGACCTGGCCAAGACAGGCAGCAGCATAAATAAAAACACATGATTACAGACAGAAAAATTAAAAAGAACTAACCAGGTAAATTAAAAACATTGACATCTTAAGGAATCTGCCTCTAATTCTTTCATTTTGGATTTAAAGGCATGTAATGAGATTAATTCACTAAGTTTCAAGTCATTCTGCAGCGTATTCCAAGCCGAGGGAGCAGAATACACAAATTCCCTTTTTCCAATTTCCGTACGGGCGTTTGGGACAGAAAGCAGAAAGAAATCCTGAGAACACAAAGAGAATTGTCCGGCACTTTTCTGCGTGATAAAGACACACAGGCAGTATGGGAGCAGACCAAGAATTGCCTTATATATGTAAGTGAACCGATGACAGAGCCTGGGAGGCCAGAGCAGGCCGTCCTACCAGAGAGTTTAACTCACAGTGTTGAGTCAGAGCTTTACAATTGGTAACAAACCTCATGGTCAGCTGTATCAACCATATGAAGACACTGAGCAGAGGTATGCAGATATAAAAGATCACCATAGTCCAACACAGATAGAAAAAATGGCAGCAACAAGTCGCTTTTTTACATTGAAAGAAAAACACAACTTATTTTGAAAATAAAAACCCAGTTTTAGCCTCAGCTTTCTCACCAGGTACTGCACATGTGGCTTAAAAGTGAGGGAGTCATCAATCAAAATACCCAGGTGCTTCTTAGAGTTAACAACCTTTATTTCACTTCCATCAAGAGTGACCACCGAAGGGAGATTTTGTGGCCTATTCCTAGAGTTGGTAAACAACATAAGTTTGGTCTGATCTGCATTAAGAACGAGTTTCAGCTGAAGTAAGGTATGACGCACAGCAGTATCTGCTCACTCTTGGTGATTTAAAAGTCCCATATGCTTTTGTTTTTCAGCAGTTTACCACCCTGCAGCTCCCTGTGGTCTTTACAGTTATGAAATGTACAGAAAAAAACTAAAAAAGCTAAACCCAGCTGCTGTAGAGCTGCAGCATCTCAGGGTCTGTTTACATGCACACCAATTATACTTTAATTATAATGCAATTAAGGCAGTAATGTGAGTAAGGTGGAGCCTGTAAACACCACACTCTGATTATGTTAATGAGGTTATGCTCATAGTTGGAGTAACCGCAATCGCAGTAAGACATGAGGAGTCCTGTGATTTCATTGCATTATAAAGGCATGTTTACACCTCCATCACATTTCTTCCACTCTGACCGAGTTGTGCCTGTATCAAAGAGACGTCACACGTCCCGTTTATCGATAACGCCGCACGCTGCTCCTTATCTGAGGCATTTCCGCATTAAAATATCTAAAAACGACTAGACCTATGTTACATATTTTTTTGAGTTGTGTACTTACATTATCCCAAATGTTTCCAACAATATTCAAACCCAGAGAAATCCGTCATTTTCTTCAAGGTAACGATGCGTTTCATTTGGTCTCCTGTCATGACGTCAGATCCCCTTTACCCCCTAACTTCCTGTCATGGCGTCATATCCCCTTTACCCCCTAACTTCCTGTCATGACGTCCTATCCCCTTTCCCCCCTAACTTCCTGTCATGGCGTCATATCCCCTTTCCCCCCTAACTTCCTGTCATGGCGTCATATCCCCTTTACCCCCTAACTTCCTGTCATGGCGTCATATCCCCTTTACCCCCTAACTTCCTGTCATGGCGTCATATCCCCTTTACCCCCTAACTTCCTGTCATGGCGTCATATCCCCTTTACCCCCTAACTTCCTGTCATGGCGTCATATCCCCTTTACCCCCTAACTTCCTGTCATGACGTCATATCCCCTTTACCCCCTAACTTCCTGTCATGGCGTCATATCCCCTTTACCCCCTAACTTCCTGTCATGGCGTCATATCCCCTTTCCCCCCTAACTTCCTGTCATGGCGTCATATCCCCTTTCCCCCCTAACTTCCGGGGAAACAGGGGAAACACCAGATGATCCGTCAGAGAGTGAGGAAGGAAGTCGGCCAGCTAGCTAGCTAGCCGCTCTAGCCGCTCTGTTGTTTTTTTCATTCTGTTGTTTTTATCGCTCACTGTGATGGATCAGATGATTCATTCCCGTTTGCTGCGTTCTGTCGCCGAAGCTGTCCCCGCAAAAAAAAACTCCCATGATCCCACGCTGCTTCACGACGTCATCAAACTACGTCTTTTGTTATTGTTTTGATTGAGAGAGCCCTAGTGGCAGAAATGACATACTGTGCGTTTAACCAAGTTGTTTTAGTTCCTAAACTGAACCGTTAGCCAACCTGCAGCTGAAAATGTCCAATTCATGTTTTTGTCACAGTTCCTGGTGGAAGAACATAATTTTCACATAATTTGTAAATCTGCGTCTCAGAGTTCGTGTTCATTTCACGACTTCTCTAAGATCCTGTTGGGATTTCTCCGCTCCTCCTCTGGTGTTTCAGCAGATTAGCTGTGAGCTGACTCCAGATCTGAAGCAGATTTAGAAGTCATGTGCAGATGGAAACTCAGACCATGTGATCCAGCAGCGATCCGGTCTGATCCGCTGTCCGCCTCGTGGTTTTGGAGGAACAAAACCCCCGGATCACCACACATAACAGAGAGTTCATAATTCACTGCCGTCACATTTAAAACTGCGGTTACAGTTACAACAAAGACATCAGAGAGAGGAGCTGAAGCTCAGAGGAGGAAAACACCAACAGATCACAGTACAGTGTGATTTACACTCATGGGTTCATAATACAGTGTTGTCACCATATTAAAATATAGTTACGGTTAGAGTAAACTTTGAGAGGAGGAGTTTGGTTTTGTTGTCAAAAATCCCCAAATTCTGACTTGATTATGACTAATAATAACTGTGCTGAACACTTCTACTGGGAAAAGCAGGAGTTTAAAAGTTTAAATCCCACTTTGTAGTTTAACAGTCTTCACTCCTCTGCTTCATGTTATGTGCTCTGTATCTGAAGAGTTTCGTGAAGTTAGTAGAAGTTAGGAGTCTTCTTAAATCATCACTGTATAAGGATTGAAAAATTTATGTTTTCCATAAATGTTGTTATGCCTCTGTGCCGGTGACAGCCTGAGCAGAGGCAGAATGTTTTCAGGTCGTCCGTCTCATTCTCATGAACTCGATCTCTCAGGAACGCCTGGAGGGAATTTCTTCAAATTTGGCACAAACGTCCACTTGGACTCAAGGATGAACTGATTCGATTTTGGTGATCAAAGGTCAAAGGTCAAGGTCACTGTGACCTCACAAAAGACGTTTTTTGACCATAACTCAAGAATTCATACGCTAATTATGACAAAATTTCACACAAATGTCTAATAGGATAAAATGATGAAGTGATGACATTTTATATCCAAAAGTTCAAAGGTCAACTTCACTGTGACATCATAATGTTTTGCTTACCACTGTAGCTGAGAAATCGATCTTGGGTCATTCTACAGAAACGGTGGAAGTGCTGTCACTTACTTTTGCAGACACCAAAATCCTTTAAGTTGACCTAATAATCACATTAATTATATAAATTATGTTCAATAAATAAAGACTGTCCTTGCAATGATAAAACAAAGTTTATTGGCGGAGGCATACAACCAGGAGGCGGTTATTTCTAGTTTTGTTATGATTTTTATCCCCACTTAACTATTTTATCTTCTTTTTTAATATGCCATTTTACTGGACAAATTATGTATTTTTTTGTGTTTTATATGAAGCACATTGAATTTGCCTTGTGTATGAAATGTCTTGTATGAATAATAGTAATAATAATAATAAAAGTTTAGCTAAATGTTGCCTGATGAATTTCAGATAGCAAAATCTTTCCAAACTGGATGTATGAATGAAACGCTTCATCTGTTCCATCTGCTGTCCTCTGACCAGTTCAGCTGATGTGGGTTTTAAGCTCGATACTGAAAATGATATTTTTGTACTGAAGGTGCTGATAGCCGATATTTTGTGCCAATATTGAGTATTTTTAATTTTAATTTTGTTATTTTCATGCCAAAAAAATCAAAATATACACTATTTCCTCCAGTATTCTCTTCTCATCAGGGTGGAAAAGCCTCTGAAACATTTAGAGCATCATGAGACACTAAAACTCTCCACTGAAACCAGACTGATAAATCATTTCACTGCAGTTTTTTCCAGACAGTTTCTCTGTATAATGGTCAGGAGGAAGCTCCACCATATCAGAGGTGATGATATCTGATATTTAATAAAAGCCTGACATCGTCCCCATATATCAGTTTAACCTTTGACCTTCTCACTGATGGCTGCGGGTGATGTTGGTGATCTGGGAATGAAAGTTTATTCTGCTGTTGGGTTTTCTGGATAAGCGACTGTGACTGTGACTGTGAATCCAACTATTATCAAAGAAAATCACTTCTCAATCAATACCAGACTCATCAATACAGACACCCCCCCCCCCCCTTACCTGGCTCCAGGTAGCTGCTCTCCTCCTCTGAGGTGCTGAAGTCCAGAGAGCGAGACAGAACGGCCACGAAGCCTTCCTTAAACTCCTCAAAGTTCACCTGAGGAGACAGAGGCTCACTTTCACAACCGATTCACCTGATTCACCTGATTCATCTGATTCATCTGATTCATCTGATTCACCTGATTCATCTGATTCACCTGATTCATCTGATTCACATGATTCACCTGATTCACCTGATTCATCTGATTCATCTGATTCATCTGATTCACCTGATTCACCTGATTCTTCTGATTCACCTGATTCTTCTGATTCTTCTGATTCATCTGATTCACCTGATTCACCTGATTCTTCTGATTCACCTGATTCATCTGATTCACCTGATTCACCTGATTCTTCTGATTCACCTGATTCTTCTGATTCATCTGATTCATCTGATTCACATGATTCATCTGATTCACCTGATTCTTCTGATTCACCTGATTCACCTGATTCACCTGATTCATCTGATTCATCCGATTCATCTGATTCACCTGATTCATCTGATTCACGTGATTCAACTGATTCATTCATGTGTGTGTGTTAGTATAGCGTCAGTGTGTGTGTGTCTCACCCTGCTGTAGGGCTGCTCTCCCAGCAGTGTGTGTGTGTGTGTGTGTGTGTGTGTGTGTGTCTCACCCTGCTGTAGGGCTGCTCTCCCAGCAGTGTGTGTGTGTGTGTGTGTGTGTGTGTGTGTGTCTCACCCTGCTGTAGGGCTGCTCTCCCAGCAGTGTGTGCAGCAGCAGGGGCAGGTGTGTGTCGAGCTGCAGCCTCCTGCAGAGCTCCGTCAGCTCGTCCCGGTCCAGGAAGCCGGTGGCCGTCGAGTCGCAGCCGTCGAACTCCGCCTTCAGCTGGGCCACGTACCGGCTGTGCTCCGCCTCCTCCATCTGCACGCATCACGCGGCTCCGCCCCCTGAGACACAACACCTGACATTTAGCTCCGCCTCCTCCATCTGCACGCATCACGCGGCTCCGCCCCCTGAGACACAACACCTGACATTTAGCTCCGCCTCCTCCATCTGCACGCATCACGCGGCTCCGCCCCCTGAGACACAACACCTGACATTTAGCTCCGCCTCCTCCATCTGCACGCATCACGCGGCTCCGCCCCCTGAGACACAACACCTGACGTTTAGCTCCGCCCCCCTGAGACGCAACACCTGACGTTTAGCTCCGCCTCCTCCATCTGCACGCATCACGCGGCTCCGCCCCCCTGCGTGTTCAGTTGATGTTCAGTTCATTCAGCAGTTATTTAGGGATGAAGTGTCATTTACTGTTTTGTTGAACTCGCTTTCCCTCAACCCGCCTCGTCTTCTTCTACTGCAGTTAGTGATTTACTATTTACTATCTGTTTCCCAGAATGCCTTTCAACAACCCCCAGGGAAGGGGCGGGGACTTGTCTCAGTCAAAGCTGGACGTGCGAGCAGATAAATATCTTGACAGGGTTCTCAAGTGCCATTTTTTTCTTAACTTTATTCTTAAGAAAAAAAATAGGAAAAAAATGCTATTCTCAAACAGTTCTTATATATTTTCTTTACTTTCTTCTTATGTTTCTTCCTAAGAAAAAACTTAGGAATAAATGGTATTCTTGAAATGAAAGTTGTCAAATTTGTTGTTGATTTCTTTCTTAACTGTAAGACGGCCCTTCACCTGTCTTAAAACTCCTACAGTGAAAAGGTAAGCCTCTAATATCATATATTTAAACACATTTTAGACAAGTAGGTTATAGTTCAAAGTCTTCATAGGTTCCCCTACACCTAACATTAAGATGAACATTTATTGTAAAGCTTTATTTGGTGTAGGGCCAGGTAGGCCTCTGTCTCATGTCTGTTGGAAATAAGCTGCAAATTTTACAGTTACCAACAGCAACCAATGTTTCAATCTTTGCTCTAGTTGCTCTAAATAGGTTTTTCCCCAATTGTTTTGTAGATGGAAGCACTTTGGGTTGCCTCCTAGCCTCCTAGCCTTGTCTCCTTGTCTCCTAGCCTCCTAGCCTTGTCTCCTAGCCTCAATGGCAGTAAGCCTAAAGTTTATTAACCAGAATTAATTCAGGCCCTATTTTGAGAAGTTTTTAAGTTGAAAAATTAAAGAAATTCGTAAGAAATGAGACTGTTACTAAGAAAATATTGAGGAATTGCACTTAAGAGCCTTCTTAAGAACTTCCTAAAATTTCCTCTTATGTCATTTCTTAAGATCTATCTTAAGAACACATTGGTGAATCCGGCCCCTCTGGTCTTATCTGTCCAGGACTCTCAGCATCATGTCTGGTATCAGGGGAACAGCCAACGAGTCACAAAACATTAAGGACCTGGTTAAAGTCTCTCTGCAGATGAACCCTCTTAAGGACCCCTGGAGGTCCGCAGACCGCAGGTTGGGTCCCACTGCTGTAGTCACAGATACTCAGGCTGGAATTCAAAATTGCAAGTACCGGTTTATAGTCTAAATAAAGTTTTGTTGTTGTGCAAAACATGAATCAACTCTTAAGGACCTGGTTAAAGTCTCTCTGCAGATGAACACAACATCTCAACTGTCTGTCTGATGAAAACTATTTTATTTGAGCGTGTTGTTTTTGCACTAATGGTTAGAAGTTATCTTGTACAGTTTCTTCGTTTTTGCTGCCAGATCTGATATTTCTCATGTAGCAGTTAGTTTCATTTCACTCAGAAATGAAACTAACTGAAATCAGAACAAACTGACGACGCTGTAGACAAAACATCTTGTTCTCTGTGTTTTGTTTCTGCAGGTTAGGGTGACTTGTGGGTGGTGGGTTAGGGTTGGGGTGGGTCACTTTATGTATTAAAACCTTCTCTTTTGCAATCACAAGACTCTGGAAATACTATTTTTTGCTCATGATTCTATTTCTATTGCTGATGTGTTTTTAAATATCACAGTTAGTCATGTGACTGTTCAGCCTGCAGCTCAGGCTTCTGCCCAAAACACCAGCAGCTCCCGACTGTTTCGTGTCAAGAACCGGAAACACATCAGACCACCGATCTCTATTTATTAAGGTCTGGTCCTGAGAAACCGTATGAGCTCAGTGAAGAGTCAAAAAGATCTGTGCTGTGAACCTGGACGTCACATGACCTGAACTCAAAGTTTGCTGCTCTGAATCTTTCATTACACATTCACACATTTACACATTATATTTGTTTGCTTAAGTCTTTTATACACATTCACACATTCAAATACATTCATGCAAAATGTTTTCACATGTCATACAACTGTCTCAAATTATTTGCAAAAATCATTTCACAAGCTCAGAGTCGTTTTTACAAGCTCAAAATCTTTTTGACTCTTTATGGAGCCCATAAAACTGCATCTGAATATATTTACTGTTATATATGATTTGATATATATTTATAAACTGTGTGTACCAGGCTGCAGGTGGGAGATAAAGAGCGGAGAGAGAAACCATCCATCTGTTCTCTCACTGTGCTGACGTCTACTGAAGAGAATAACAATCAAATTAAATTATTCCTCATTTTGCTCAGGACCTCATGGAACCCTCTTAAGGACCCCTGGAGGTCCGCAGACCGCAGGTTGGGACCCACTGCTGTAGTCACAGATACTCAGGCTGGAATTCAAAATTACAAGTACTGGTTTATAGTCTAAATAAAGTTTTGTTGTTGTGCAAAACATGAATCAACTCCCTGCAGCTCCTTCACTGTCAGGACAAACAGTTTAGACTTCAAACCTTATTGAAAGGTTTGAAAACATGAACACATAATCACCAATATCTATAATAATCACCAATAATGTCTTCCTCAGTCTCTCTCTCTCTCTGCAAACTACATTTGATAGATTCAATTATATCTTGAGATTCAGAAATAATAATAAAGCAATAAAGCATAATCACCAATATCTATAATAATAATTTATAAGATTTCCTAAGTGGAGAACACAGTCTCTCTCTCTCTCTGTGTCTCTCTCCCTCTCTCTGTGTCTCTCTCTCTCTGTCTCTCTCTCCCTCTCTCTCTCTCTCTCTCTCTCTCTCTCCCTCTCTCTCTCCCTCTCTCTGTGTCTCTCTCTCTCTCTCTCTCTCTCTCTCTCTTTGTCTCTCTCTCCCTCTCTCTCTCTCTCTCTCTCTCTCTCCCTCTCTCTGTGTCTCTCTGTCTCTCTCTCTCTCTCCCTCTCTCTCTCTCTCTCTCTCTCTTCTCTCTCTCTCCACTAACAATATTGTTGCAGTTTAATAAATGTTAATTTTCATGATCCAAACACAGTCGATACATTTCAGCTACATTTAGACGCAGAATGTCCTACAGAGTAGAATAAAAGTAGAATAAACAGAAGCAGCAGTCTGTGTGTGTGTGTGTGTGTGTGTGTGTGTGTGTGTGTGTGTGTGTGTGTGTGTGTGTGTGTGTATTACGGTAAACGGACGGTAGCCGTGTCCCGGTGTGTCTCGCGAGCTGCAGCTTCACCATGGGAACGGGCCGCCAGAACAGAACAAAAGGCTCGCGGGTCAACAGACGCGCAGTAACCACAAACTACAGCAGCGAGTCACTTTCCGCGCGCGAGACGAGGATACAATGTAACGAGACCACGAGCCGGGTCGGTTCTAACGGAACTTCAAAGGGAAAGTTCGGTCCCGTTAGTGAAGCGGTAGGTACGGCTCGTTATAAACAGGAATAACGTTAGTCAGCTGCTTTCTCACCGCTGGAAAAGTTGAGCTCCGACGTTCCGGTAAAAGTTCACGGTTCCTCCATGAATGTCGGTTCGGTCTCGCGGCTCCAGCGGCGGCTGATGCTCCGGTAAGGCGCCGTTACACTGCAGGGTGACGGACAGACATGTATGTAACGGAGGAGGCTGGCACCGACACACACACCGACACACACTGGACTCCCACACACCAGCGGCAAGCTGGATAGGATGGGCAGGGTATCACTTCCGGTTATGCATTTCAAAATAAAACCCCATATTCAGTTCAGTTCAATGAGCTTTAATTGGCATGACACACATGTGTACATACAACAAAACATACAACAACACAACAAATGTAATACAAGATTATATAAGAAAAATAGCACAAATTATATTATAACAGATCAGTCCTTTTTTTTACACTGAATATTGGTGAATAATAATGATATCAGCATTTTATAGTTATTTTACAGTACTGTACATATAATTATTGGGCTGATTATTGCAATACATACACACACATGTAAATAATTTTGAACTAAGTGTGTTAAATAACATTAAAAAGCACATTTACCTCTGTATACGTCACACACTGCTCACTGACATCACAGGGAGTTTATGGTGGAGATTCTGATGGTTTTTAATTTCTTTTCACCAGTTCAGCCATGTTTCTGTTTCTGTAATATTTTCACCAGTGTCAAGCCAGACAAAATTATAAACAGGAATTCCGGTGAAAACTTAAAAACAAACAAACAAACAAACAAAAAAAACATAATATTGCAACATTTTTTCTGAGTAATACAAACAACAAACATGAAAATGAACAATACATTTAAGGGGGAATCTGTAGTAAATGAAAACACAATTGCTATTTTTTTTGGGTTTTTTTGCATAATGTCTTTTTCACATCACATATTATATTAAAAGTCATATAGGCAGATTTCCTAAATTTCCCCAAGGGGATTAATAAAGTGCTATCTCATCTTATCGTATCTTACAGGTTGAAGCAGATGTGTGTGTATCACTAGCTGTTTTTCATCATATATTTAACTTCAGGTCTAATAATGTAATCATGTGCTGTAAGACAGTATAATCCTTTTACTTTCTATCATACAGTCATAGTTTCACTCAATATTTAATCTAATTATTTTGATTTTTTTGTGCTGTGTATCCCAGGTACTTGTTATTCTTATTACTTTTTTTTTTACTGACATATGTTATGCTTTTATTTTGAAGGAATTCTCACTTTTTCCGGTCTTGGTGTGTGTAACTCTGTCAGCTTGATGAAGGAGCGTGTGGCTGAGACGCTGCAGTGCGGACTGTGGCCGCACGAGGCGCTGCAGAGTCAGACTCGCACTGAACAGGCTTTTATTTTATTATTTAAACATTATGTGGAGGTTTGGACTGTCGCTGGTTTATTATGTTTCTCAAATAAAACTGTAACATTTTAACCAAAGATGTTTTATATTCTATATATTGTTATTTTATCAGCTGCAGCCGTTTGGTATTGATCAGTACACACTGTCACCAGCAGGCGGCGGTGTGACGAGCAACTGGCATCAAAACCTCAAGAAAACCCAGAGAAACTTTTACTTTTAGTTGGACTTTTGAATTTTGACTTTGCATATATTAAACCTTCTTTTATTAAAATAAATAAATAAATAAATAAAACATCTTTGTCAAACCCTGAAGTCATGATTCGGTTTTACTGTTAATTTTATGTCTTTTTTGTTTTAAGTTTTTTTATCCTTGTTTATGTTTTTTTATTCTGTTTTGCTGCTGTGTTCTGAACTTGTTTTGTGAGTCACTTTGTATCACTGTTAAGAAAGCTGCTATAAAAATAAAGTTTATTATTATTATATTATTATATGGGCCATCTTACAGGGCTATGTGGCTATGAAAATATGATGTGAAAATCACATTTCTGAAAAAAAAATTCAAAAAGGTCTCAGTATGTAACTCTGGTGACTCGCTCCTGTGTGTGGAAGCGTCTGACATGTGGAGCTGCTGATCAATTCATCTGATCAATAACTCTTCTGATTGGATCAGTGTGGAGTTATCCAAGATGGCCTCTTATGTAAAAGGTATTTTTGACTGTTATTTCTGTAATAAAGGCATTTTGATGAGATTTGTGCACTTCTTCTTTTCAAATAATATTTCAGATAATATAAAACATATTGAGATGCTGGAACAAAGATTGTGAAGTTAATGAAATAATGAGAAATCCAACTTTAAACTGAATCCTCATGTTGTTTGTACAGCAGCAGCAGTTCAGCTCAGGAACATGAAAAACTCCAGAAAACTAAAACTAGAAGCCAGACCAACAGACTCTAATGCTGAACCAGCAGCAGATGAAACCTGCAGTCTGGATCTGTTTCATTCTGTTTCAAAGGTTTCATTTAAAATTTCAGAGAAAATTAAAAAAAAACACCTGGAATTCCTTCTTTCATAACCAGAACAGAAATATTTAGGAAGAAAAGGACTTCAGAAGACTCCTGACTTTAACACTGTAAACCTCTTTCTGGATTTACAGTCATGTGATCAAACATTTTTTTTTTTTATTCTTCCACCTGGTTTGATCTCATGTTGGAAGAAAATGCTTCAAAATCTTTATATTCGACTTTTCTTAATATTTTCCATGTTTCCTCATTAGCTGAAGACAGAGGAAACAGAAACAGTTAATATTATATTGACCAGAGGAAATAAAAACATGAAGTACTCAGGTCTGTATGAACTCTCTGTACAATCCTATAGGAGCATTACAGTGAATTGTTTTATTGCAGGTAATTGATATGGAGCTGCAGTGTGGAATACTTTTCATTTGAGAGAGAGAGAGAGAGAGAGAGAGAGAGAGAGAGAGAGAGAGAGAGAGAGAGACAGAGAGAGAGAGAGAGAGAGACAGAGAGAGAGAGAGAGAGAGAGAGAGAGAGACAGAGAGAGAGAGAGAGAGAGAGAGAGAGACTTTCTTCATATTTCCCATGTTTCCTCATCATCTGAAGCCAGAGGAAACAGAGGAAACAGAAACAGAGGAAACAGAAACAGAGGAAACAGAAACAGAACCAGTCAGACGGTTGAACAGTGAAGTGTTGAAACGTTGAGTTTCCTCAGCTGAAGTTTCTCCGTCCCTCTGTCCTGCTTCACAGTTACTGTCAACACAGAAAAATATAATTATTCAGATAATTATTATTCTAATCTCCTTCATCTCCTTCAATGATAAAATCTGATTTCCTTCTCTTCTCCTGCAGGCTCACAGGAATATTTGTTATATAGGCTATTTATTTATTTTGTTTTTATTTTTTTATTTTTTGGGGAGGGGGGGCTTTTTGGGTGGTTTTGGAATATTACTGTTTTGAATTTGTTTTTTTCTCCAATTTAAGATTTTTTTTAAAATTTTCATCATGTCTGTGTGTATTTTGTTATTTATTTATTTATATTTTTCAAAGCTGTTTGTCAGTTGTTGTCTATAAAAACAAAACGAGTATTTTTTTTTTCTCTAATTTTCCCTGGATATTCCTAAAAGCTGTAACGCTCAATAACTGTCTGATCTGAAAAGGAATATTTGTCCCATCTGTCCGGCTGCTCTGACCTCTGACCTCTGACCTGCAGGAGCTGTTTGTGTTTCTATACTGTTTGCGGAGTCTGACTGATCAGAGACGGCACGGTGTGACGTCACCAAACACTTACACAAAACTAAGATATGTAACTATGAGGTCATGGTTTCAAAGATCACTTTACGAAATATTTCCGACAGCACCTGAAGGCAGCAGAAGCACCCCCCCCCCCCCCCGCTTCCCCCGCCCCCAGCCAAGACCGGAGCTGTGATTGGCGGACGGGCTGTGTCGTCAGAGCGCGTCATTAGAATAAACCGGTAGAAAACAAGAAGCTGCAGCATGAAGAGAGGAAGAGAGAAGAAGAGAGAAGAGGAGAGAAGAGGAGAGCAGAACCAGAAGAAACAAACTGAGACCAAAGAAACCTTCAGGAGACAATTTAACAGGTGAGGTCACTTCCGGGTTCACCTCACACACCTGAGCTGAACTCTGCTGCTGCGCGCGTGGTTAAAGTGTTTATCTGTTTATTTGTTTGTTTGTTTGTTTGTCTGTTTATGAGTCATGTTCGGATCCCGCAGGGGAAACAGAGCAGTCAGCAGACTGAGCAGCAACACGACGAGTCACACAGAGAAACACAGAATTTAAATAAAGAATCCAGTTAAAAACAGAAATTAAGAGGAAAATTTAAAAAAAAGCATAAGAACGTAATATTGTAGTGTAAGTTATGGCTAGTGCAATGACGTCACATAAAGCGTCATCGTGTTTGTAAAGTGTTGGACATAGTAAACATTTCAAGTAAACACATACACATACATGTAAACACACTGCCTGTCAACAGTCTGGACACACCGCATGTTTCTTTATTTTTTTTTTACTATTTTCCACATTTTAGAATAACAGCAAAGACTCAAAACTATGAAATAACACAAACTGAATTATGCAGCGAGCAAAAAAGTGTTAAATCCAAACTATCTTATATTTTAGATTCTTGGCCTTGATGGAAAGACAAAGGCTTTGGAAAGAAATTCATACACAGGATCAACTTCACTGTTTATGTTTGACTAAGAAAATCATTTCAAGACTTTCAGCAGAAGACTGAAGATCAGAATGAAACACAGAACCTTCAGTCAGGAGTCAGACTGTGACTGGGAGTGAATATTTACATATATTTATGTATTCTGCAAAGTAACTAGTAACTCAGTCGGCAGATAAATGTAGAGGAGGGAAAGCAGAAAGTCTCACAGGAGGAAAAACTGAGTAAAGATCCAGAACCTCAGAACTGGACTGGACTACTTTCCTCCTCTGAGTATAAATATATAGCCTACTATTATTAATATATAAATAAGATGATCTGTCTTCTTCTTCTGCTGTTCTGCTGCTGCATCAGACAGACAGACAGAGAGGAAAATAACGTTTAAAATAACCGATTAGACTGAAATATTACTCCTATTTATATTTAATACTTTCCTGTTTGTGTAGATTAGATTAGAGCGACAGCCAGCAGCACGGAGAACCACAGAGAGATAACTGACATGTAAATGTTCAGGTGTTTTACATACACCAGGACAACTGACCGCAGGATATTTACCTAAAACTACAGACACACAGCAGAGTCGGTCCAACCTGCTGAGAAGAGTTTTACAGGAAGAGTTCACAGCTGCTCCAACAATCAAATAAAACCAAACATCAAACTCATGAAATGAATTAGAATACTGCTAAAGATCCATAAGGAGCGATGGAAGGAGGAGATGTGGAAGAAGCCAAAGCTCAGAAACTAAATTCAAATGAAAGAAGATGACTTCCCAGAACCTTAGAGGACATTTAATTTAAAGAGGGCAGAGGTCCTTATGTGCTCAGGTAAGAACTGACACCTTACTACTGACAGCTGAGGCAGGCAGATAGAAAAAATTCAGTTGAAGATCCCTGATTTGTTTTGTTTGTCTGAAGCTGATATGCTGAGTCGGCTCTTTAATGAGGAGATTTTTGACTTAGCAAGATTTATAGAAAATGCAACTAAGACAGAGAACACTGTGTCCAACATAACAGACATCTCTGTCATGGAAACTGAATGTTTTTGAAATGTTTTCCTGGAACTGTATATTATGATTTGTCATGTGGCCGTCCTGGCTGGCTGTGTCTTGTAAGCCCATATGGGCTGGGCACCATATGGGCTGGGCAATGAGAAAAGAATAAACCTGTCAGGCAGCTCAGGCTGAAGGAATCAGAGCAGAGAGAAAACTGTATCATGGTCAGATCAGGCTGGAGGAGAGAAACTGATGATGTGAAGATCATCACTGTGATCTGTGACCAAAACTCTCCACACAGAAACTGAACTCAGATCAGCAGGCTGAAGAGGAAATATAGAATTCCTGCAATAAAGGAAATGAAACAAACATGACAGCCAAACGATAAGAAATATTATATTGACCGGAGGAAATAAAAACATGAAGTACTCAGGTCTGTATGAACTCTCTGTAAACTCCTATAGGAATGTTACAGTGAATTGTTTTATTGCAGATATTGATATGGAGCTGCAGTGTGTTATCAAAGCAGCAGCTACAAGCCTGACATGATGAGACTGTGATGATGTCATGAGAACTGAAGGTTCATTCTTACTCATATATGGGAATAAACTGACACCAGGTCTGCTGAGCGCAGTGTGGTTCTGTTCAGCAGATGGCTCCGTCTGCTTCCTGTCAGCTGACCAGATAGATAGATAGATAGATGATAGATAGATAGATAGATAGATAGATAGATAGATAGATAGATAGATAGATACTTTATTAATCCCGGGGGAAATTTAGGCAGCCAGTAGCTTAAATACGGCACACAATTAAATACACACAATAAAAATTGACCTGTATAAAGTAACTGCACTGTACATAAGCATAAGATACTAAAAACTTTAAACTACTTTAAACTACAAGGTCCTGTACATATGGAGATTTTTCATGCAGTAGATAAATAAATAATTCCACAATGCAAAAAAAGATTGTGCCATGACAGTAAATAAAGTGACCAGGAATTCATTTTGTCCTCTTTCGTTTTAAAGATTATTTTTTTGTGGCATTTATGCCTCTAATAGATAGTTCAAAAGAGAGAGAAAGAGACAGAGAGAGCGGTAATATAATATTTTTATTGGGATTTTCCAGAATACAGTACAGAAAACAGACACACGTATCAGAAAACAAGAACAAAGTAGAAGCGAAGGACAAAAACAAAAACAAAAACACAAAACAAAACAGGGCATATTTAAAGAAAATAATGAATTTCTCTGCTGCTTCACTAGCACAACATGTCTCAGCACCAGTATTCAGTGAAAGAGGTGGACAGAACACTATGGATGTTGTTGCTGGTCAGGTTCAGTGTCACATTGAGCAAGGTGATCCAGAAATGTCTGCCGTATATCAGAAAATTTATTAAGATTGTCCATCATGCCATATCGAACTTTCTCCATATGTAATACACCAGTGAGCTCAGTTAACCAGGTCTGACCCTGAGGCACCGGATCTGACTTCCAGAGCCTTAAAATTACTTTCTTTGTGATGGAAAAATGTTTTCTGCTTGGTGTTTAATCAGTCAGTACAGGAGTGTGTCCAGGAGACGGGGATAACTGTTGTTGTTGTTGTTGTTGTTGTTGTTGTTGTGGTTGTTGTTGTTGTTGTTGTTGTTGTGGTGGTAGTTGTGGCTGTGGTGCAGGTGTGTGTGCAGCAGATGGGCGGCCAGGTGTCGGTGCAGGGGCTCCATGTGGTGGTGGTGGGCGGGGGGTTCGGAGGCATCGCGGCGGCTCAGGAGCTGAAGGCGAAGCAGGTCAGCTTCACCCTGGTCGACATGCGAGAAGCCTTCCATCACAACGTGGCGGCGCTCAGGGCCTCCGTCCAGACCGGTACCTCCATCCTGCCCTGCTGCCCTGCTGCCCTGATCACACACTGACAACAAGGGAACATTAATTCATTAATTAACAGTTAACTAATGTGTAATTTACCATTGGTGTTCATGTTAACTAAGGTATTAATTCATACATTATTTAATAGTTTATAAAGATGACTATAAAATAATGTATAAATGAATACCTTAGTTAACATGAACAGCATTAGTAAATGATTACCAGACACATTAGTTAACTGTTAATTACACCAAGACAGCCTGCTAATGCTTATTAAGCATTAACTAACCCTTAATCAATGTTCCCTTATTGTAAAGTGTTACCATTTATTGTTTATTTTAGGAGAATTTGTTTCTAAAAAAAAAATTCTAAAAATAAAAAATATTATTTTTTAGTTTTTGTAATTTATTCTATTTTTTAATTTGTTTATTTTTTATTTCATGCATATTCAGTTTTTTTTATTTGATAACATTTTTCTAAAGAGTTGTATTTTTTATTTCTATAAGCTTTTTTATTTCTATTTTTCTAAGTAGTTTAATTTTTTACTTTTGTAATTTGATCTATTATTGTCCTTCATTTATTTGTTATTTCTTTTATTCAACTGATGTGTTTTCCCATCATGCACTGGGTTAGTGGTTCTTCACCATAAGTGAGTCTGCTGCTCAGTATTGAGTCGACCTTTGACCCGCTCTGTTCTTCCTGCAGGTTTTGCTAAGAAAACCTTTATCCCCTACGCTGCGACGTTCGGAGAGAGTTTCGTCCAGGGAAGAGTGGAGCGGGTCGACACCCAGGGACTGAAGGTCACTCTGGAGGGGGGGAAGGTAACGCGGTGCTGAGTCAGCACGAGTCACAAGTCACGAGTCACTTTAACTTAAGTCAAGTTAAGTCAAGTTGTGTTGTTGCAGCAGCAAAAATAATAGGATACAACAACAAAAAAAAATAGAATAGAAAAATAGAATAGAAATAAGAATAGGAAAATATCGCAAAAGGGAAATATGAAACAAAAAAGAAAGCAGTGCTGAGAACTGAAAAGAAAATAGAAAACAGAAGAAGAATAGAAAATAATATGGGTAACACTTTACAATAAGGGAACATTAATTAACAGTTAACTAATGTGTCTGGTAATCATTTACTAATGGTGTTCATTCATTCACTTAAATAAGGAATTAATTTATACATGATTTAATAGTCATCTTTATAAACTGTTAAATAATGTTTAACATGAACACCATTAGTAAATTACACATTAGTTAACTGTTAATTAAGGGTTAGTTAATGCTTATTAAGCATTAACTAACCCTTAACTTAGTGACCCTTATTGTAAACAGGCGCCATCTTGGTGTTTACAAGATGTTGTTAAGATGTTTTGATTTTGAATCATGTCAAACTGTAACCAGGTCAGAGTGTAACCAGGTCAGAGTTCACCCGGGTCAAAGTCTAACCAGGTCAAAGTCTAACCAGGTCAAAGTCTAACCAGGTCAAAGTGTAACCAGGTCAGAGTTCACCCAGGTCAAAGTCTAACCAGGTCAAAGTCTAACCAGGTCAGAGTTCACCCAGGTCAAAGTGTAACCAGGTCAGAGTTCACCCAGGTCAAAGTGTAACCAGGTCAAAGTCTAACCAGGTCAGAGTTCACCCAGGTCAAAGTGTAACCAGGTCAAAGTGTAACCAGGTCAGAGTTCACCCAGGTCAAAGTCTAACCAGGTCAAAGTCTAACCAGGTCAAAGTCTAACCAGGTCAGAGTTCACCCAGGTCAAAGTCTAACCAGGTCAAAGTCTAACCAGGTCAAAGTCTAACCAGGTCAGAGTTCACCCAGGTCAAAGTGTAACCAGGTCAGAGTTCACCCAGGTCAAAGTGTAACCAGGTCAAAGTCTAACCAGGTCAGAGTTCACCCAGGTCAAAGTCTAACCAGGTCAAAGTGTAACCAGGTCAGAGTTCACCCAGGTCAAAGTGTAACCAGGTCAAAGTGTAACCAGGTCAGAGTTCACCCAGGTCAAAGTCTAACCAGGTCAAAGTCTAACCAGGTCAAAGTCTAACCAGGTCAGAGGTCACCCAGGTCAAAGTCTAACCAGGTCAAAGTCTAACCAGGTCAAAGTCTAACCAGGTCAGAGGTCACCCAGGTCAAAGTCTAACCAGGTCAAAGTCTAACCAGGTCAGAGTTCACCCAGGTCAAAGTGTAACCAGGTCAAAGTCTAACCAGGTCAGAGTTCACCCAGGTCAAAGTGTAACCAGGTCAAAGTGTAACCAGGTCAGAGTTCACCCAGGTCAGAGTTCACCCAGGTCAGAGTTCACCTGGGTCCTGCTGACTGGACAGATCCTTCACAGTGATGTTTTAGTGACAGTTTGCTCGTGTTGAACAGGAGATCAAGTTCACGCACCTCATCCTGTGCACCGGGACTGACGGGCCGTTCCCGGGGAAGTTCAACACCGTGGCGTCCCACCAGACCGCCGTCCAGAAGTACGACGACCTCGTCAAGGAGGTGCGGCTCACACAGTCAGCTGTTCAGAGCTGAACACCTCCAACATGGCCGCCAGAGGGGGGGCGCTTACATCACCTGGAAGCCCTTTATACATAGGAAAAAAAACAGATGATTGTATTCTCAAAGATGTGTGTGTGTGTGTGTGTGTGTGTGTGTGTGTGTGTGTGTGTGTGTGTGTGTGTGTGTGTGTGTGTGTGTGTGTGTGTGTGTGTGTGTGTGTGTGTGTGTGTGTGTGTGTGTGTGTGTGTGTGTGTGTGTGTGTGTGTGTGTGTGTGTGTGTGTGTGGATCAGATCCAGGCGGCAGACTCGGTGCTGGTGGTGGGAGGAGGCTCGACCGGAGTGGAGATGGCTGCTGAGATCAAGACTGAATATCCAGTCAAGAAGGTGACGAGTCTGAAGAGACTTGATTAGATTATTAAAAAAAAATTTTCATTTTATTTATTGAGCACAATGAGTAATTCAAACAAAATATCCATAATGTATACCAACATCATAAAGAGCATGTGCAAGGAAGACCAAAGAAACCCTGAGGAGCTTATGGAGCGTCTCCCTTAATAATAATCATACATAATTACAATATAGTGTAATGAAACCCAAAAAAACGTTTAGAAAGAACAAAACAATATAAACAAATCAATAGGTAAAGTAATACTGTTAAATAAATAGGGGGAAAAGTAGAAAATAAGTAAAAGAATATTAAAAGAAACCGAAAAGAAAAGAAAAAGCGGAGTAAAGGGATAAAGAGAAAAAAAAAAAAAAGATTTGAGTCTGAGAGTCTGAAAACAGATTTATCGGTGATACTACTACTACTGTAACTACTGCATGTGTTTTGACTGTTGTTGTATGTCTCATGTTTAACTGGGACGCCCCCTGACCCCAGGTGGTCCTGATCCACTCCCGGGTCGGCCTGGCCGACACGGAGCTGCTGGCCAGCGTCCGGCAGCAGGTGAAGGAGGTTCTGCTGGAGAAGAAAGTGGAGCTCATCCTGGGTAGGAAAACTCTGTCAGCTGGTTGTCTTCCAGGGCGTTTTCACACTGTAGAGTCCTTTTTAAAGTCTGAACCAGAGTTCACTAGGTACTGGTGAACTCTGGTCCACTGTACTGGTCCGGTTCCTTTCACACTGACTGATATCAAGTGGACAGATGATGATTTATGACGGATTAATGATGGGTAAAATATCAACAAGAACTCTCCTGTCAACAGGATGTAGGGCTGGGCGATATGGACCAAAAATCATATCTCGGTATTTTTAGGCTGAATGGCGATACACGATATATATCTCGGTATTTTCTACGAAGTGGGCTACATGTTCAGTTGTAAGTAGGGCTGGGCCATATGGACAAAATCAAATATCACAATATCACGATATCGATATTGTGACAATACTGTAGGGATGACTATTGGTGCTTTCACAAAATATTTACACAATGAGATTTTTGATAAATAATCATCAGTAATGTGGATATAATGACTAAGTGGGTAAAGACAAATAATAGAACAGCTGGAACAGTCTGGTAAGTTCAGAAAATGACATCACTTTACTGTAATGCAGCCTTTAAAACCAGGAGAAGACACTTATGCCATATCACCATATTACCATATCCAAAATCTAAGACGATATCTAGTCTCATATCACGATATCGATATAATATTGATATATTGCCCAGCCCTAACAGTATGCCTGCATTAGCTGAGTGTTCAGTACATACATTTGTTTCTGTAAAATCTTGAGCGAGGCGGCAGGTGTAGCCTACCCACCGCGGAGAAAGAAGAGAACAGAATCTGGTTCAGACTCCTCGGTCTCTACCGGCTCGGCGATCACAATCCCGACCAGGCTGGGGTGTAGATTCTGTCCTCTTTGCTGTAATTCGACTAAAAACAACCAAGCAACACTACGCACATATCGTCATTTCCTCTCTTTGGGTCGGACTCGAATCGAAATTGTTTTCACACCAAAATGATTTTGGCGAAGCTTTTACAAGTGTCACAGTTGTGTTGTTGTGTTGCTGCACAATAAACATCAACTGTCCTGCAGGAACTTTACATCTATTGATTTACATATAACTTGATAAATTCATTTCCATTACCGACTTATTGAGTAAACACCGCCCTGTTTTTTCACAATTCATTTATGAGAACTCACTGGCATGACGTAATCCTTCAGCCGGTAAACGGACTGGCAGATAAAGCGGGTTCAGGAGGTTTTGCGGGGGATGCGGCTCAGCGTCTCTCCGCTGAACTGTGGTGGATCTGCATGTGTTTGACTAAGCCAGATGGAGGCAGAGGATACATGGATTCAGATAGAGCGGAGGAGGGCCTGATGGAAACTCACTGAGCAGGTCCAGGGCTTTTATTAAGCTGGATCTTATTTTATTTTTTATTTGAGTTTTATTTGATAGGGACGATGCAGTTTAACATAGTTCCAGTACAGAGCATGAAACTGATGAGCTGCACAGAGTTTATAGCTGTTGCTAATTTTCAACTCTTGTCCCTAGTTGGGCTTTTACATGTACAGTGTAATTAAAATATACAGCTGTCAGTATCATAAAACCACAATACACTACAGATATGGAAATACAATAAAATACACATACCACAATACATCAATACACATACACCAATAGTAATTTAGTGTACAATTAGCTAAAAATGAGTACTTGGGTCCATTTATTCATCCATCAAATTGATAATTTAGTTAAAAAAACTAAACGTTCCCTTTTACTTTTTGAGCACTAATTCGAAAAATGTAGAAAATAAACTTAAATATGTTGCCAGTGCTACTGATGTCACAATAATCTCAATGGGACTTCCTGGTTAAATAAAGGCTAAATCAAATCGGATCACATAAAAAATAACGTTTTATAATATTACTGTGCAATAACATTTCAGAAGATCCTTGTAGCTCAGTGGGCAGAGCCGGGGCCGGGGGTTTGATTCCTACTGGGAATAAAAATCTATTTGTTCATACTGCTGTGGGGCTCTTTGGATAAAAAACAAAACATACGTAACATTTTCCACTGTTTTACATATTTTAATAGGCTACATATTAGAATAACAAACATCAGAAAAGTAAAGCGGGTTCCCGGGTGTCTGCTGTGCCTCAGGAGAGAAGGTCCTGAACCTGGAGCAGCTGAAGCTGAACGTGACGCAGAAGAACACGGCGCTGACCACAGACCGAGGAACCCAGATCCTCACAGACCTGATCATCTGCTGCACCGGACTCAAGGTCAACTCTGCTGCCTACGCCTCCAGCCTGCGTGAGTCTGACGTCTGAGCAGAGCCACTGAACCCCCCCCCAAACCCTCACAGAGCTGGGCGTGACTAGACCGGTGGTTCTCAACGTGGGGTCTGGGGATCACCAGGGGTTCTAGGGGGTCCCCAGCAAAATGATGAGGTGTTAAACTGCTCTGTTACCTCATTTATAAGAAGTTAACACAATTAGAGAATGTAGAAGAATGACTGTTCTGATCATAGCTTCTCTGTTATCTCTCTACCTGCAATACAGACAGTCATGAAATTCTGGACAAAATCATATCTAACAGTAAAAATATTCTCAGATTTGGGTCAGAGACAAAATCGAATCAAATTGGGGGGTCCAGTGGGTCTAATGTGGACTAAATTAGGGTCCTTGATGAAAGGTTGAGAATCACTGGACTAGACCGCCTCTGTGGGTTTGCTGCCATCTGCTGGTTCAAAGCGTGTTATTGCATTTTCCATCTGCTCTTGGCTGGCTCTTTGGCACCAGGTTTATTGTTTTTATTTAGGATTCCCATTAGTTATTACCTTACCTAACTATTCTTCCTGGGGTCCACACAAAAGACAAGACAAGACATTCAAACATCACATAATGGACAATCCACAATATCAACAAAACAAAATGAAATTAAAATAAGAGAAAAAAAATAGTTCTGTCACATTCATAATGTCACCTCAACGGTAAATGGTTAAAGCAAATAATAGAATAAGTAAACTAGGTATATATCAGTATATATAACTGCCCAATACTACTAGTGCACAGTGAAGCATTACCTAAGATAACACCACAAATATAATCAACCTTCACATACAGAATATCATATGTAGCCTAAACTGATTTCTTTCTGAATGATTGCTGCTCTTCATTTCTTTTTAAAACTGATCTGACTAGTAATCTGGGTTAAATGTTGTAGTAGCTTGTTCCAGTTTGACATTTCCCTATACATTACAGTCTTCTTTAAAGCACTGGTTTTAGGTGAAGGTAACGTGAAGCATCCCATAAAGGCCTGTCTGCTGTCATAATAATGTCTATCAGTGGTGTGTGTGATGATGAGGTGATGATGTCACCACCTGTTGTACTCTGTAGAAGGTGACATCATCACCTCGCACTAAAGATCAGCCAATAGCAGATGGCCAGTTCAGCAGCATGTCAGGCTTTACACAGGTTTGGGGTTTGGGGTTTAGTTTCTAAAAACCCCAAATCACCCAAATCAGTTTCTGGGAAAATGTTGAGATCTGCATCCAGCTCTGTTTGGTGCAGTTTGTCTCTCTGTCCACTGGGGGCGCTGCTGCTGTATCTGAGGTGGAGAGTTTGCTGTTTGTGGAGGTTTCTTTCAGTCAGGTGCTGCTCACTAACTGACTGAGCAAATAACTAACTGGCTGGATGACTGGTTCACTAAACTAGAATTTATAACCTCCTCCTCTCCTCTCTCCTCTCCTCGTCTCCTCTACTCTTTCCTCTCCTCCTCTCCTCTCCTCTCCTCTCCTCTCCTTGTCTCCTCTCCTCTCCTTGTCTCCTCTCCTCTCCTCTCCTCTCCTCTCCTCTCCTCTCTCCTCTCCTCTCCTCGTCTCCTCTCCTCTCCTCTCTCCTCTCCTCTCCTTGTCTCCTCTCCTCTCCTCTCTCCTCTCCTCTCCTTGTCTCCTCTCCTCTCTCCTCTCCTCTCCTTGTCTCCTCTCCTCTCCTCTCCTCTCTCCTCTCCTCTCCTTGTCTCCTCTCCTCTCCTCTCTCCTCTCCTCTCCTTGTCTCCTCTCCTCTCCTCTCTCCTCTCCTCTCCTTGTCTCCTCTCCTGCCCTTGTCTCCTCTCCTCTCTCCTCTCCTCCTCTCCTCTCCTTGTCTTGAGGAACTCAGGAACTTTTACTCTGAGGACATTTTAAATCACACACTTTGTACTTTTACTGAAGGAGATTTTTACACCAGAACTTTTACTTCTACTCAGTGGTGGAAGTACTCTGATCCTTTACTTATGTAAAAGTACCAATACAGCAATAAGTAAAAATATTAAAAAAAAAAACAGTAAAAATACTCCATTACAAGTAAAAGTCCTGCATGAAAAATCCTACTTAAGTAAAAGTACATAAGTATTAGCAGCAAAATGTAGTTAAAGTATTAAAGTAAAAGTAGTGGTTTGGCCCCTCTGACTGATATTTTATTATATATGACATCATTAGATTATTAATACTGAAGCATCAGTGTGTAAGCAGCATGTTACTGTTGTAGCTGCTGGAGGTGGAGCTAGTTTGAACTACTTTATATACAGTTAGCTAGTTTAGTCCAGTGGTTCCTAACCTACGGGTCGGGCCCCTCCAAAGGGTCACCGGATAAATCTGAGGGGTCGTGAGATGATTAATGGGAGAGGAAAGAAGAAAAAACAAAGTTCTGATACACAAATCTGTTTTCAGTTTTTGGACTTTTTCTCTAATCTTTGATTTTTGCTGAAATATTGGATCATTTGAACATTTATTGAAATGAAACCATGTGAGGTTTAGAGGGAAAAATCACTATTTGGTGGAGCTGTTAACAACTCATAGACATCTGAAATGTGACCCGACTACACACTGCTTTCTGTAAGACGTCAAAAGCCAAAAAGGTTGGAAACCACTGGTTTCATCTTTAACAATGTGTTGTATTTTAAAAGCTTGTTATATTTTCCATTGTGTCAAATCTCCATCTGAAAAGTAACTAAAGCTGTCAAATAAATGTAGTGGAGTAGAAAGTACAATATTTCCCTCTGAAATGTAGTGGAGTGGAAGTATAAAGTAGCATCAAATGGAAATACTCAAGTAAAGTACAAGTATCTCAAAATTGTACTTCAGTACAGTACTTGAGTAAATGTACTTAGCAGCTGCTTCAACTGCAGTAAAACATCAGTAAAGTAACAGTAGTTCTACTGCAGCCTGATATTTCAGTTCTTTCCACTAAAACAACACACAACATTCTGCCAATCTGACCTGTCTGGTTAAGTGAAGGTCTGATTGAAAGACAGAAAGCAAGTTAAGAAATCAATCAATCAATCAATCAATGAAGTCATCCGTTCTGTTTTTTCCCAGCAGCCTCCAGTCTGGCGGAGAACGGCGCTCTGAAGGTGAACGCCCAGCTGCAGGTCGAAGGTTTCTCCAACATCTTCGCTGTGGGAGACTGCGCCGACGTCAGGGAGCCCAAGATGGCGTACCACGCCGGGCTGCACGCCGCCGTCGCCGTTAGCAACATCATCAACAGTAACAACGGGAAGGACCTGACCTCCTACTACCCAGGTACACACCCTGACCTCTGACCTCTGACCTCACAGGTACACACCCTGACCTCTGACTTTACAGGTACACACCCTGACCTTTGACTTTACAGGTACACACCCTGACCTCTGACCTCTGACCTCTGACCTCTGCCTACTCTGATCACTGGAGTCACTTTTTGGTTTTCAGCAGAGCAGAAGCAGAAGAAGCGAACCTGCTTCACCTTTCTAACACTCATGACTGTTTTGTCTGTTTCGTCTGTGATGTCAGTTGCCTGTCTGTGTTTCATTGGTTGCCTGTCTGTGTTGCCGGTTGCCTGTCTGTGTTTCATTGGTTGCCTGTCTGTGTTGCCGGTTGCCTGTCTGTGTTTCATTGGTTGCCTGTCTGTGTTGCTGGTTGCCTGTGTGCGTCGGTTGCCTGTCTGTCTTGCCGGGCGTGTGTCTGTGTTTTGTTGGTTGTGTTTCCATGTTTTATTGGTTGCCTGTCTGTGTTTCAGGTTGCCTGTCTGTGTTGTTGGTGTCCTGTCTGTTTTGCTGGTTGCCTGTCTGTGTTGTCGGTTGCCTGTCTGAGTTTTGTCAGTTGCCATTGCATGTTGTTGGTTGCCTATCTGTGTTGTCGGTTGCTTCTCTGTGTTTTGTCAGTTGCCTGCTCTGTGTTTTATTGGTTCAGTAGATAGAAAGTCCAGAGGCTTCGGCTCACACCTTCATCAGGCTGCTGGATCCGACTGTCTTTTAAAACCTGTTTCATTGGTTGCTGTGTGTGTTGCTGGTTGCCTGTCTATGTTTTCCTGGTTGCCTGTGTGTGTTGCTGGTTGCCCTCTATGTTTCACTGGTTGCTGTGTATGTTGCCAGTTGCCCTCTGTGTCTCACTGGTTGCCCTCTGTGTCTCACTGGTTGCCCTCTGTGTCTCACTGGTTGCCCTCTGCGTCTGACTGGTTGCCCTCTGTGTGTTGCTGGTTGCAGGTCGCGTCACCATGTTGCTGGCGATGGGGAAGGACGATGGCGTCGGTCAGTACAGCGGCTTCAAGTTGCCGCGCCAGCTGGTGGCTCTGACCAAGAGCCAAGACCTGCTGCTGTGGAAGAGCTGGAAGGAGATGGAGCAGCAGTCACCCTGACCTCTGACCTCTGACCTCTGACTCCGCCCCCCACTTTCCCTACACCCCCCCAGCTGATGTCCTATTGGTTTACACTCTCTGCCACTTTCACAGAGGAGCTAAAGCCCAAACCCTAACAGTGTCGCTCCTGACATCTGCAGGTAAACAGCTGCTGACATGTTTCACCTCCAGCTGGCAGACTTCACTGATCTGGTTTGGAGTTCAGTTCTTCTTTATTGATCCGTCCGCCTCCACATCCTGTTTCCACCGGAAATTCGCCAAACAGCGGAAGAACGATGTTTTCAAAATGCTGTTTCAGTGTGACTTTAAATCAGAAAAACCTAATTTCCCATGATTCCTTGTCAGTGACAGAGGGAGGAGAGAAAATGTTTTCCTTCAGCCAACAGATGAGTTTACAGACTAACAGAAAGGTCAAGACTGCTGAGTCAACATTTTGTTTCCCTTACAAAAAAGTAATGTGAAAACCCACATGTGAATTGAAAGCACTTCTGTTTTTTTCACACATGTTGGTTTTCATATGTGAACATGTGAAATTTCCCATTGACATTTTCACCTGTGAATTGTCTCTTTGCACGTGAACTGAAGTTTTCACATGTGAAACAGATACTGACAGATCTAATGGTCGGGGAAAATGTGAAACGAAAAGTTCACATGTGGAAAAAAACACATTTAGAAATATAATTTTTTTTAACATCTTAAGTAAAAACTGTCAGAATACAACATGAGAAAAATGAGAAAAATTGTTCACATGTGAAAACCAACATGTGTCCAGAAAGCAGATGTGCTTTGAATTCACATGTGAGGAACAGTAATTCACTGATAGCTGCGTGACAACATGGCGGCTGCTGAGCGTGTGCAGTGTGTTTCTGAGGTTTGGAGTAAAAGTTACTGAAGAAGAAGAAACTGTACTGTTTAAAATCTGCACTTCATCAAGATTTACAGAGAAACCTGATTTACGTTACTGCGCAAAAGTCTTAGACACATGTAAAAAAAAAAAAAATCGGTAAAGTGAAGATGCTTTCAAAAATAATGAAATGGAAAAAAGTTTCTAAATATCCAAAAAGTTCCTATAAAGAGCCGTCTGCTGAAAACAAATAAACATCAAAGACAAAATTTATATTAAAAAAAATCTAGGCTGCCTCAGACTTTTGCACAGTACTGCATGTTAAAATATTTTATGAATTTGTGAGATATTGTTTACATCCAAACCGAAAGTTGCCTTGTGCTGGATATTAGAAATCATTGCATCATTTTGTACATTGATCTTTTGCCAATAATGTCATCAATGCTTTGCCTGGTATGGTAAACACAGGAGGGTTAGAGAGAAAAACACATGAGACCAGACTTTCAAAACAATAAGTTACTTTATTAAGATTTTTTTCAAACATTAAATAATGTGTTTCAACATTAAAAAAAAAAAGCTCTTGATTTGTGTTTTCATTCATAACAGTTTGTTACATTCAACACAGCGGGATTCTGGGACTTCTGTAGTGTGTGTGTGTGTGTGTGTGTGTGTGTGTGTGTGTGTGTGTGTGTGTGTGTGTGTGTGTGTGTGTGTGTGTGTGTGTGTGTGTGTGTGTGTGTGGTGTGTGTGTGTGTGTGTGTGTGTGTGTTCATTTGGCACTTTTTTTTACAATTTTTAAATAAAACACTTTGCTTTTCCGGCTGCATATTTCCCACAAAATTCAGACAAGGAGGAATTTTCACCATCATGCATTTTAAAAACAATAAAAAAAAAAAAAACAGACAGAGGTGAACTGTTGCATCAGACCAGATGGGGCTTGAAGAGTTTCTCTGGACTGAGACTCAAACTGAGGCACAGAGAAAAGAAACAACCCGCCGCTTTAAATCGACTTCAATAAATAAATACATAAATAAATTCAACAACAACTGGAATATTTATTTATCAGAACGGATGGAAAAGAGCTGGAGGACAAACCTGCTGCTCTGCTGGAGAAACAAAGCGGTTTAAATCATAAATATTAATGTGATGTAAAAAAAAACAAAAACAAAGTGTTGACTGCTCCGGCTGCCGAGCCATCATGCCATCAAATAAATATCAATAAATAGATCGGCGTTCTTCCATCCTGGTCCCGCCGGCTCTCTGTCCCACCAGCTAATTTTTTAGGGTTCATCGCATTCGTCTGGTGACCCAGCTGTAACTCGGCCTCTGATTGGACGGAGTCAAATTCAAAAAACCGTTGAGACAGAAAAACATTAAAACACAAAGAAAACTGAACCGTAAATAGCTGCTGCTGTCGGGACGCACCCTCCCCCCTCACACACCACCTCCTCCTCCTCCTCCTCCTCCTCCTCCCTGACACACACACACACACACACACACACACACACACACACACACCCCCTCCAAAATGTGACTGAACACCTCTGTGAGACAAAGAGCTGAACTGCGCTTTGGAAAGAACCGGAAGGTCCTGCTCCGCACCTCAGAAACACCCAGTGAGACAAAACTCTGCTAACTCTTTAGGAATGCAAACTATTAACACAGGAGAGACGGGCGGAGAGACGGGCGGAGAGACGGGCGGAGAGACGCCGACACCCGATTGGCTCCCGGTGATGTGTGCGGGAGGCGGGAAACCAGCTGAACCGGTCTGAACCGTCCGTCTGCTGGAATGTGAAGAGTTTTGGTGA